>NW_028301565.1:4627500-4790000 GCF_042242905.1 Orbicella faveolata
GATTGTAAAAATACAAGGCAAATAAAACTAACAATATGATCTTAATTAGACAATACCTAGTGCAAAAATGTTGAAGACAAAAGAGAAAAATATATTACATTCAATTTGTGTTTTCAACATAAATATACACCTAACCATAACAATTAACCCAGTGTCAAACTCTATACATGCACATGTATAAGACATCTGTAGGAAGTTCTAAACATTTATCAGAATGTTCAAAAATAATTAATTTATTGCTTTATGAAGTGATGAGAATAATTATTATTATCAGAAATTTGTTACTGTCCGTTGTAAATGTGTGGAACTATTTGACTCTCCAAGGCCATTTCCAACTTCAGCTGACAGTCAATGATTGTGCCCATGATTTGTCATAGACTTCAAACTTCCACAAGTGGAATCCATTACATTAAAATTTCTGGTGTGAAGACAAAGTGACCTTGTTTCACCATTTACATGGGATTAAACTATTTAATAAAATAACCGCATGAGTGAGTGAGTGACCGCGAGTGACTGGCAAATTTGTTTGCTCATTGAAGACTTGAGCTTGCTGTCTAAATATAACATTTGAAGTCCTAATTGAAATTACTCAAACTTAGCAATTAGGACCATCATTAAAACTCCAGTGAACAATCCAAGAATTTCTTTAATGGACTGTCCTAGTTTTGTGTCCTCTAGTAATTCAGGGATGACAGACACTGTGGCAATATAAATGAAACCTCCTGCTGTGAAGGGCAAGATCCATAGTGTTGCAGAATCCCCAATGTTTTCTGCCAGTAAGCCACAGACTGTGCCGGCTAAGGCTCCTGTGGCTGTTGTCAACTGAAGAAACATTGCCTGGAAAAATAGTCAAGTCTGTCGTTAGTACATATTTAAAGCTTTGCAACAAATTTACAAAGAGAAATCTCCATTTGGTTCAAATTACTATTTTCACCTAATGGACGTTATCTGTTCAAAAAACACTGACAGATTCCCAAGAGAAAAGTTTGACTAAAACTGTGAGCTTCAAGGAATAGATTAGGCCCAAGGGCAAAATACCCCTACATATTTTGAAACTAATAATAATATATTCTGTTCATTATTCTCGGTTCTCCCTGACTGCAAGATCTTAACAAAGCTGTCACATGTTAAAGTGATTTTGTTCGCATTAAAGATCTTGCTGTCCGTTCAAAACAGTGAGCTTGAACTTACATTAAGTACAAAAATTACACGAAATGTAGGCAAAATTTGTTTAAAATTTTGACAACTAGGTGATATCATTGGGGCATTTCCTGTTACAGTATATCTCAGGTTTGGCTGCACCATGCGACGTGTTTAAACCACTTCTATACCAAATGCATCCACTGCACTCACAACAGAATAGAATGAACCTCTGATATGACATTTATAAAATTAATGAATGTCATTCAAACATACAACTTATGCATATAAAGACGTTGATGGGACAAATGGTACAGTGGATCAGTGATGCAGGAACTGGCAAACTCTCCTGAAGACTACATACCTTTCTCTTGTTGCATCCAGACTGTACCAAGATAGCAAAGTCTCCAATCTCATGAGGAACCTCATGAAGAAGGATTGTGAGAGTAGTGATTACGCCGAGATTGCGACTCACAAGAAACGAGGCGCCAATGGCCAGTCCATCAGTGAAATTATGAGTGAAGTCTGCAGCAAGATTTAAGTAGCCTGCCACCTTAATATCATCCTCATGATCATGTGGTTCTGCAAGAAAACAGCTTCGTCAATTTTTTTGAAAGAGAAATAAATTTTGTTAGATTTGTCACAAGTTGACCTTCACTTAACCATCACCTTGTCACTTTGCTCAAGGACGATCTTTGAGCAAAGAAGTCATGAGAGGTTGCCTTTTTAACAGTGAAACCATCAGGAAGTACTATTGGAAACGACTTTCAGAAGGTCTGCAACTATGAGTTTGTTCTCTCATAAAATCACAACAAAATTCTGACAAATCAAAATTGCCGATAGCTACATGTATCTCACTATCCCACATGAAGCAAGAAATCTGAGTAAATAGAATCATTTGGTAGATCTGAGGAGGGTACTGGAGACCATTCTTATCTTATTTCGTCGCACCCTTTTTCAACTGAACCATGTATAAGGTCTGAAGGACCAAAATGTTTTATCCCCATCCCCTTTATTAGAGGAAGAATAGATCCTTTTCATAAATGGCTGCCAATTATAAATTCTTTTGTAAGTATTAAAATTAGCCTTTCTAACCTCGTTTTTAAGTTGATAAATCAAAAGATTTTTTTCTCTCAAACAAGGTTTAAGAGAGGCTAGTTTAAATGCATACAAAATAATTTTAAATTGGCAGCCATTTATAAAGTGTCTATGGACTGAGCCCTCCTGTTGGTCCCCTTTTCAAATCAAATGGCCTCATCTTCATTTCCCTCATTTGGCTATCAACACCTCTAGATCTTATAATGTTAGAAATACAGTAAACAAATTCCAGTTCATCGTAGAGTTTTATTTATGCAGAAATTTTAAGAACACGAGAGAATAAATAAAGAAACATAAGGTGTAACCAAGTGTTCTTTGAACTTCTCAAGCATTCTTAAAAATTCCCAAGTGCTTACGTTGTACTTACAACTTAGCAATAAATCACAAGATACTCTCTTGTCATGAACATTTTATGAATAAATATATTTTTCTTCCTTCATGTAAAGGACAAAATGAAATCCAGAAGGCCAGCCAGCTGCAACTTGCTCGGAGAAATGAAAAATTTGCCTCGCTGTAAACTGAATTTTAATTTTCACACTATAATGTGAATGATAAATTCACGTTGTCAAAAAATTATGAACTGAACAAAGGGATAGCGTTTGAGCAGAAATGTTGCTACAACAACCATGCTAACCAGGTCAAATAGACTGTTTCTATGATTAGGTTTTACTGTAATGAGAGAAAAAAGATTGCTTGGCCAAAACGGTTAAATCATCTCAGTTCAAGAGAGAAAACCCTCTAATTTTCGATAAAATGATCAGCAAAATATATTATTTATAGCACAATAAAAATATTGAAAAAAAGCACAAAAATTGCAACATCAAAATTTTAAATAAATTTATCTCGATAATCCACAAATTGTCGCTTAAATCATGTCTAAGATAGCTAAAATAACGATTTTCACACGAAATACTGCGTCTTTGTTTGAGGAAATTTATTCAGCCACAAAGATCAATTTCACACTGACACGTAGACGAAGACAGAAATTTGCATACGGATGATTCGCGCGTCACAGAGATCGGATTTATATTGATTTAAAACTCGAAAGTCTCGAAAAAGCTGAAAAAATACACTCCAAATTAATGGATTTTTGTTAAAATAAAAACAGTACCGTGGGAAACTAAAGCTGCCGAATAAAGAACTGTGAAATTGTTGTTAATGATTTGCGCACCGAATCAGAAAATTTTAAGATCTTGGAAATTAATTTTTTTTCGGAGAGTGGAAAGCGTGACAGAGGAATAATGATGTTGGAAAACAAACATTCAGACAGTACAAATTGAATAATATTCGTTGAAACCTACTTACGTGTCAAATAATAGTTCGAAACGATTAAAAAGGGTTTTTGAAAAGACAGCAGACTTTGTTTTTCTGGAAAAGCGAAATTAAAAATTTAAGAAACGTGACCTGAAAACCAAGCTCACATTTTCCACAAGCTTATAACATGAAGGATTTTCTGTCTTTTAAATATTTTACCTGAGGCTGTCTCCGTTTTTGTTTCCTTCTCTGTCGCCTCGTCTGTCTTTTTCCTTCTCCGCAACTCCTTATCACTCTCCTCGGGTAGAGAATCTTTGGTTTCGCTCTCTGTTTTAGTCGCGACGTCTCCATTCTTAACTTCAACTTTCGGGGCGCCATGAGAATGTCCATGTCCTCCTTTAACTAGCCGAACAAACTTCTCTACCATGAGAAAAGCTATCAAGCCAGCTAGAACCCAGAGACCGACTACCATTTCTGACGAATGATCATGATGGCCGCCTGCTTCGTGGCTGTGTGAGTGCGAGTGAGAATGCGAATGTTCATGGCCGTCTTCTCCTCCGTGTGAATGCGGTGAAATCGCATGAGGAATTAAATGGAGAAATGCATCCCCCAAGAGGCCTCCTGAGGCAAAAGCCAGAAGAACCTTCAACAGAGGTTGCTGTTCGGCCGAGTTGCTTTGTAGTGGAATGAAAAACAAGATGAAGAACGGTGCTGCGCTGATCAGCAGAGTGGCGGCAATAGCTTGAAGCCACTTGGACAGGTTTCCGCCTTGATCAGATAGCTTAGGAGAGGTCCCAGTCCCGTGATGAGGCACTTTCATCTTAACATCTTCCGAGTGATGATCGTGGCTGTGCCCGTGATGATCGTGGCTATGGCCATGATGGTGGTGGCTCTGATCATGATGATGGTGATGATGCTGTTTTTCGTGAGGGTGTTCGTGAACATGATCGGTTTCGTGTTCTCCGTCACTATGCATACCATTTATTGCTGAAAAGAGGAAAAGCAAGAGAAAAACACAGTGCATCCTTCCTTTTAGAGCCATTGTTAGGAGAGCCACAGATCGATGACAGCCTGTTTGCCGACTTGCCGGTGACTGTGTCGGTGACTTTTACCGGTGTCTACGCCTGTCGTACCTCTTGTCAGCTGGTTGACGTGGCAAGCATGCGCAGACCTAGGTAAACTTTCAAAATTCTCCCCAGTGTAACTCGCATATAAAAAAATGTGTAACTAAAAGAAACTGGGGATGAACTAAAATACCCAGAAACCCTTGCACCAAGTCAGCGGTAATCCCTTAAAATGTCAATACATGGTATTAATTTCACACTTCATGTGCAATCTTTCACCATCTTCGGAGCACGTTGAAATTCTTGAATGGCTGTTCGCCAAGGGTAAGATGTATGTATAATTTGTGCTTTCTTGTTTTCTTCTCAGTTCCTTACGATCGTTCGTCTCCCAAGGTCAACGTCGGCAACCAAACAAATCTTGTGCAGGTACGATTCCGGGTTGTTACCGGCGGATTTCTATTTTTAAGTTATTTGAGGATCTCTTTTTTTTTTTTTTTTTTTTTTTTTCTCTGTACGACAGTCTATTATGAAGGTCCTAACGATAGAAATCTTACGTGCCCACAATGGACAAGTTAATATATCTTGTCACCGTCAGAAGTTCCCGTTTTCTGTTAGTAGTACCCTTCCATCCAAATTCCTGGGCTTTATCTAAACTAATCATTTAGAGGCTAAGTTTAATTAAATTTATCTTGCATTTTTCCCCGCTCACTGCCCTGTTATCTTTTGACCTTAGCCTTGTAGCTTTGTAGGGTCTTCTCACCAGGATCCTGGTCCCTGCAATTGTGCCTCCCCCCCACCTCCAAACACACACACTTCACAAGAGAGTTGTTAATTAAACTCTTTATGGAAATAACAAAATAGTTTTTGAGTAAGGTTACATGGAATGGATCAGAGGGCACACCATGTCTGCGCACTTTGCTAAGAAGGAGTGTGCCTAAAAGTGACAAAGAAATTAAGGCCCAGTTCAGACGTCGTGCTCTTGCCGTGCTGAACTAAATTCAGGATTTAAGTCCGACAAAAGCACAGCAGAAGCACGGTGTCTGAATCAAACTTTTGCATTAAGTTTGGCAAGCAATTAAGCTCAACAAGCTCTGCCATGCTACACGACTCTGGCACGGCAGTGATTCAGACGTTGTGCTTTTGCCACGCTAAACAAAATTCATAAATTATATTAATATATTTTGGTGAGATTGTGTTTCCACGGGGAGTTAGGAGGAGAATTGCTACGAGGCATCAGTAAATGCTGAATTTGGTTCGACTCTGGCACGCCGTCTGAATCAGAGTTGTTTCTTTCCTGTGCTATAGTCGAACCAAATTGCAATTAAGTTTGGTACAGCAGAAGCACGACGTCTGAACTGGGCCTAAACTGCAGCATCATTCAGTAGGCCTAAAACAGGGATGAGGGATGAGATTATTACAAGCTACCTATAAACATGTTAACCTGAGCATTGTTCAGGTTTACTGGAGTGGTATTCAGGCTAACCCACCACCTCTTACCCCTCACCCCTTACTCCTCACCCCTCACCCCTCACCTCTCACTCCTCACCCCTCACTCCTTACCCCTCTCTCCTCACACCTCACCCATCACCCCTCACTTCTTATCTCACTCGTCAACCATCACTCTTCACTCCTCACCCTTTACCTCTTGCCCCTCACCCCCTCATTCCTCACCCCTGGCCCCTGGCCCCTCACCTCTCATCCCCATTTTTGACTGACTCCTCTTCCCAAGTTGTGTTCAGAGGTGATGCGAGATCTCTCTGAATACATGTAAAGTTACATCACTCTATATTTCCCCACTCCCCACAATGGCAGTTACCGTATGTAGGAAGTAATCTGTCGGGGACTCAGAATTTTTCTTTGTCCCACGCTCGTGTCATGTTGATTAATTCACCTTCACATTTCATTACCGAGCTTAGAATTCACCATCTTTATTAACTTATCACTACTCACGATGAATTCGATAGCGTTGATCCTAGCAGTATGCAGGACACCTATCATATATGAACTCAGTGAAATGACCTTGCTCTCCATGAGTTCTCGTAGCTCAGTGGGTAGAGCGCCTGCCTGGTGTTCAGGAGGTCATGGGTTCGATTCCTGTCGGGGACTCAGAATTTTTCTTTGTCCCACGCTCGTGTCATGTTGATTAATTCACCTTCACATAGGAAGTAATCTGTTATTAATTTAATTAAGGTACTATGTGCATGGAGTCTGCAGGGAAGGAGAAAACTGCCAGTATTCACACGACTTAAAAGATAAACCATCAATGGTATGTCATCTTTGTAATTTATGGCATTTTAGTGTTATTACTGTCAAAATATTTCCACAAGTCGAAGAATGCAGCTGCCCAGTTCCAATTATTGCTTTGACTTTGTTTGTTTCCTGAAAGTGAAAGTAAAGGTGACTTGCACTAGGGTCTCAAATTGTCTGTATCTTAACATATTATGGCTTGTAGTAAACAATAAATTGATTAATGCTTTAGTATGCATGGCATCATCAAGTTATGATGCAGATGGCAAGATTAGAGAACACAAAAGAAGCATAGGAGTTTCATGAGGTACAGCCGAGATCAACTTAGCTTCTTGAGTGCTCTCCAAATGTCTTATAATAAGCGTGTTGTAACTTGATAATGCACAGTTCAAAGTTTCATAACATTACCAATAGAAATGACGAAGCCAAGTATGCTTTGCTCAAACCATGAGTGTGCATGATTAGATTTTATAAAATACGTGAGATACTATGCATGCTCCCATTGGTTGATAGGTGTTTTCAGGTGAGAGTATGTGAACACAGTTGTGACATTTTAGATTTGAGAAATATTTTATAAAAGGAATAGAGTACTTAAATTTCAGTGTTTACAAAGCCTCATAGCCTCATCTAAACACTGGGAAGGAGTGTTGGGAAAATTCTTGAGATGTAGTCAAGGGCTTGCATAAGTGTCTTGAATTCTCTGAACGCTCCTTGTGTTTAGAAGAGGCTATGTAAACACAGAAAAAGTGCTCTATTGCTTAAATGGTGCACACTTATGTATACTTAGTTTGATAGCACAACTTTTATGGCTATGTTATAGTGTCATTCTGGCAGAACTTTTTAACCCAATAACCTGTAATAAAGAGACACTTTTACAGTATCATTGTAATATTTTCAAGCATAATTTGGAGTGTTTATTTCATAGATTTGTAAGTATTATCTACAAGGAGCATGTTCCTATGGAAACAGTTGCCGTTTTGACCATGTCAAGCCACCATCTGGAAGGTACTGTATACCTGATTTGATAAACATCATTTTACTAGTCAGATCCATATTTGCTTTATTAATAGTCAAAAAGTTGATTATTATAAGTTTTATGCCAAAATTAGTCTATTCTCATTAATTCACTTTTTGTTGCAACAAAACCTGCAGTGAATCTTTTGCTGAATAAAGTCAGATTAGTCTCAATACAGTTGTGCAATCATGCAAGTCCTCTTACTTTGTCATGCTTAGTTTGAAACAACCCACCTTCCCTCCAAGAACAAATCAAGCCAATTTTCTAAACAGGAGTATGAATGTTTTTTTTTTAGAGTATTTAGTATATCCAATACATCTTATGCCATGCTGTTGAAACTACCTGATTATGATTTGAAATAATCACATCAAAATTGAGGGCTCTGCATGCGATGTAAACCATAGTAACTTGTTAAGAATAAGAATAACATAGTAATAACATGTTACAATTTATATTTCCTTATTTAAGGACCAGAACTTTATCTGGCCCCAAGCCAATACCATTAATACCAGAAAATTATCAAGATAAAAACAAGGTACTAAATGTATTAATATCTACAGACATAAAGTTTTGAATAATTCTGACATTACTAATTTTTTAAAGAATAATTGTTCAGTTACATAGATATGTAGCGAAAGGTAAATCTTATTAAGTAGGTTTATCCTGGTAACATATAAATTAAAAGATCAGAAGTAAGACAAAATTTTTATTTTTTCATTATCAAGATTGTGGATCAAATATTTTTCTATTTCTAAGATGTTCAAGGCAGTAAATTTCAGAACAGAGTAGAAGCCTTTAGATCAAAATAATGAATCATACAGAATGTTTCAGAATGTTGTGATTCAGGATGAATAGACCTGTGTATGTTTTGTCTGAAGTTGAATGTTATTTTGGTTAGGATATCATCATGCTATTTGGTACATGTGTATAAATGACCTTGTTTCAACTTTGACAGATGGTTACCCTCACAAAACAAAATAGGAAACATCCAAGCAGCTGGGTGGATGCACCTGTGTTTGTCCCAGTAAGTAATAAGACCAAAGTGTCCTCATTGTATATCCAAAATTATCCCTTAATGATAAGTTATTTGCTCTCATGTAAAATTGGGTATGATGTCACAACGTTGCCATATGCCTGGTAACTCAGATCTTGGTGAAATATCATGTCATTTGAAACTTTTATCTTTCTCTAGCACACCAGTAATGTTCGAGTTTCTATTGGATGGATTGGTCAGACACTCTACTCGCTCAAAGTTGAACAATAGCATTACTCAAAAATCCGATCTAGCCACCTTAATATTAACTTATAACTAGCAAATAATACAATTCTGTCAATAATGCAATTTTTGAATGTTGTTCTCCAAAGGGCAAAGCATATCAGGGCTTGAGCTCATCAGAAAGGGAGGCGGAAAGTATAACGGATCCTGTGAGTATTCCAGACCCACATAAAGCTTTGAACGTGCCTTATACACTCATTATGCATGCATCCATGAATGTGTATAGCAAGGCAGGCTATCAGACTGGTCACCACTAAACTACATTGTACATGATGTGAAACTGTTGTATGGTTACTTTATAGGATGGTGGTAATCTGTCATATTCTGCAGCAGCTCAGAGTGGGGTAGAATTTGTTGATGACCTTACTGATGAAGAGGCTTCTCAAGTGGTGGGTAATGAGTCTGTCAGCTTTATAAGATGTTATAGTAGCATACTTCATTATTCACTGGAAACATTGAAAAGTTTCATAGGCATGCTTTGCATGTAGAGAGTACAGATTAATAGCCCTTCACATGTACATGTATTACATGTCTATCATACTATGAAAAAAGGTTCAACTGTAATAATATTGATTAAAAGTATTATCGTTTGTCTCATGACGTGGTCACCTGTGTGACTAGCTATCCATCACTTATAAAGCACTGTGTTCCACTATGATTGGTTGGTGGCAGTAATACATTTAAGTGACGCATAAGCGGTCAACCTCATCACCTGACGAAGAACAGCAGTATCCAGTAGAAATGTCACAATGTACATCACAAGTGACCACATCGTGGAACAAATGAAAAAACTTTATTTTTGGTTGTACTTCACTACGACGATCAACTACAACTTTGAACAACTAGAACCTTTTTTATGACAAGTACAATTTATTTGAATTTTGAATTTATGGGTGTGGTCATACATTTTTTTTTATTTGTCTGTTTTGTGCATTTTAGCTCTGTCCATTTGCTGCGGCAATAGGAGATTGCCCTTTAAGTGAAACGTAAGTTTATTTTCTTGGTATCTGACTTTCATTTTGGAACGGCTGGTGACCAAGGGAAAAAAGTATCCATTTTCTTGCTTTACAGCTGTAGTTACTTACATGGTTTGGAATGCGAGTATTGTGGCAACAAATGTCTTCACCCATTTAATGTGTCTCAACAGGAAGGTAGGGTGGAGATTATACAATTTAGATTTATTTCATAAGAATTTTAATCAATGAAATAAACATTGTAAATTGCTTAATTATCATTCAGTTTATCCTCTCTACGTTGGATCTGCTGAAAGACCCCATGCATCACAGTCTGTTTACTTGTGTGAACCGAAAGTCCCTATACCCACAAAAGTAGCCTATATGCATTTTACCAAGTGCTCGTAACATGCTGGTTTGATTGTGATGAATTTGTTAATTTATTCACTCTAATTTCTTCTTTCAGAACATCGCCAGCAATGTATCGAATCCCATGAAAGAGACATGGCACACTCATTTGCAGTACAAAGGTAAAGAAAGCTTGAAATTGAAAGTTAAAAAGGTAAAAGGCTGTATGCTTTGGCATGTTACAGATGTTTTCAAGCCCCTTCACCTTGGTGTTATGTTCTGTTCTTCATAATTTGTTTATTATCTCCTTGTTGCAGGAGCGAGGGTGTAACTTGTGGAATCTGCTTAGAGGTTGTCAAGTCAAAAGCAAATCCCAGTGAACAAAGATTTGGAATCCTAAGTGAGTTTGTTTCTTTTTTAGTTGTGTTCTACTTTCTTGACATTTTCACACCCAAAGCTGTGGAACGTTAATTATGGTTAACAATAATCTTTTGAAAATGACAACTCCGAAACGTCGTTTGTTCTTATCGCTAATTTTTCCTTGCTTGTGGATACTGGTAATATATTTATATAACAACAGAAAGATATGAACACCTAGAAACTGAGAAATCAATGCAGAATAGTATCTTTTAACAAGACTAAACTGGATTTATTAATTAACCGTTAAGTGACCTTCTTTGAGTTTGTGGCACCAACAGCATTAACACGAAAACAAAAACAAAAAAAAAAACGGTGTTTATTTTTCATGTAATGTAATTGTATGTAATTTGTTTACCCACGGAGCACCAAGGAGTTCACAGTTCACAACTCGTTCAGAAATGTCCCCGCATTCAAGGATCGAATTGGAATTCGAGAAATGTTGGTTTTTGAGGAGAGGGGAAAACCGGAGTACCCGGAGAAAAACCTCTCGGAGCAGAGAAGAGAACCAACAACAAACTCAACCCACATATGACGCCGGGTCCGGGAATTGAACCCGGGACACATTGGTGGGAGGCGAGCGCTCTCACCGCTACGCCATCCCTGCCCCCAAATGGTGGTAGAAATGGTAGAAATGGGCAACTTGAGAGCGGTAATATTGCAGGATAAAAAGTACATACCAATTTCGTAGTATACTAAATCAGTTGTAACGCTATGACGATAGTTATGTTCGTGCATTTATTTAGAGTAAATACGATTGAACTTTGAATTTTCACAAAAGTTCTCTTCTTGTTTTTGTTAATCTAGCCTCAGACTTAGATTGCTATGTCTTTGAGACAGGGAGGGAGGCTCACCTCATTGAACGGAAGTCCATCTTCAGCCGTTTGGTCACACTATGTGTTTACATTTTGTGACTGATCGCAGTGTAACTTACAGCGTTTATTCAAAACCCTGATTCATTTTCAATCTTGTTTTAGCTGATTGCAACCACGCCTTTTGTCTGGCTTGTATCCGTCAATGGAGAAATTCGTCACACGCTAAAAACAAGGTCGTCAGGTAATGTTCAAATCCATCGATATTAGGAAGATGCATATTTTTTCAGGTTTATAGGTATTTATTTCTATTACAGACATGAGTGTTTTACTGGAAAATACACTAGCCGTAAAATTCATACAGTCGAACCGACTATCGAATCTCCCGTAAGCGACCACCCAAAATGTCAGGCCTAGGTGGTAGCTTAAGGGAGGTTGAAAACAAAAGAAAATTTCAAACTTTTAGCTCTAAAAGTGGTCGCGGTCTCTTACGAGAGGTGCCCGCTTACAAGTGGTTCCAAATATAGTGATCTGACTTGAAAACTTTTGGTATTTTGGAAAACTGGTCGCTGAGGAGAGGTGGTCGCAACCGGAGGTTCGACTCTACTTAACAACATCCGAGACCCGAGTGGAGTATTTTCCGTATCCTCATTAGTGAGGATATATCGATGACGTCATTTCCTTCTTATATCATGGCTGTTTGTGCCAACACTCAGTTGTGAATACAGCTATTTCAATAGTAACATTGTCGGAGCATTCAAGTTTACGCGACAACAACAAAAGTTAAGGTGGAAGTAGAGAGCTGTGCAAAGAAAAGCTACAGAAAAATACTCGTATGAGTGGAAAATCTTATGTATCCTTGCTCATACTTCACGTGCAAAAATACAAATTTGTAGATTTTTGTCTTTTAGCCCGTTGGGTTGTCTGTGTCATTGCTTTGGCCATTTTGCTTCCTGCATGTGTTATTATTCTATGGCTTGAGGTATCTCCTTCAAGTTATGCCTATTAATATTCTCTGTCTTGATCATTGATTTGATGGTTTTTTTTTCCAGAATGTGTCCGCTTTGCCGAGTGCCATCAGCGTTTGTTACTCCGGTACGCCATTCATTTTTCGAGTTTTCAGTGTGTTTTAACACTTTCAATTTTGTTTTGATTCAGCAGTTTCTTCGCAAACAAAAGAATTAAACCAAGGGAACTTTCATTGACATTTATCGTTTTTCAAACTGATACCGAGATGCTGTCACAAAATGAACGTTTTTCACCATGGTTTTGGTGCTTTGAATTCAATGCTTGAGGGACTTCTTTTTGAAACGATTCAAATCTTTACAACAATAGGGTTGTTTATGTTATTACATTTCGCAACCGCGACCACAATTTGCCTGATTCCAACTGAGTATTTTCTCGTAATTAATCGATAAAGAAACCAATCACAGAGCTTGCTTTCATTTAATTTTTTTAGAGTGAAGTCTGGATTGAAGATCCAACAGAAAAGAAGAAGCTCATAGAAGAGTACAAAACCGCCCTGAAGTAAGCTGTTTTAATCAAGTTCGGGATCAGATTCAATCTGTGCATCCTGTATAATGCTCATTGTCTGACAATCCTGTTTTGTAGGGAAAAGCCCTGTAGATATTTTGCGGCAGGAACGGGAACGTGTCCGTTTGGTAGCAGCTGTTTCTATAAACACGGTAGGTCACAAATAACAACTTTCGTGAAGATAATGGCGGTGTTGTAGCAGGAGTACATGTGGTCTTCGGTTATAAGAAACTTTTGCGACGTGTTTTTTTCTCGTTTTCTGTAACCACGTTAATAGAAATTCACGACAAATTGCGTTCGTGAGAAGATCAAGGAATATGTGCTATTTGAATCGTGACATAAGACATTACATTGTAGCGAAAATTTCTGCAAGAAACGTTGTTTCGAAAGAGAGGTGACCGCTTGGCTGTGGGAGTTCTATTGTAGGTTCGAGATTAGGTGTTGACAGTGGTTACCAGTGAAGCTTGAAGAAATGTTTACTCCAATTATATTTCAGTTGGTAAAAAGATGTTTTGGAAATGAAAAAATAGAGGAAGATAAAACAGGGGAAGAACTAAGAACCTCAGTATTTGTAGTCTCCTGTACCATTACTGTACATTACATTTTTAGCTTATCCAGATGGAAGAGTGGAGGAAGTGAAGTTGAGGCACTGTAATACTTCAGAGGGTGTTACGAAGATTGTGAACACTTTCAGGTCAGTTACAATAACAGTGCAATTGCTATGAAATGTGAGTTACTTTCCAGTCAGAGATGTTTTCATTTCGAAGCTGAGGTCATAAGCAAACATTTCTTTAAATATTTGTTGTACACATCAAGTAGTCCACAAACTGACGGATTTGTTTATTTTTCGTATTTTTCACTGTACCTCTACTACCAGGGACACAATACTCAATTGTCGCATTTGGATGCTTAGAAATCATGTCTTCTTTCACTACTGTTTACTTAAAGAATAAGATATCATTTCCTTGTTTTTTTCATATGTTTTTACTTGGCTCTTTTTGTGTCCTTTCCCACCAGACTATGGGACTTTCTTGAAGTTCACGAGGATGAAAGGATTCGTGAAGAATACGCTATAATTGTGCTGGAAGACTCGGATTCAGATTCAGATTGAAGGCTTAAACAAGGACACAAATGTACAGAAGGGAAGACTGTGTGAAACTACTTGTTTCTGATGCTTTAACTACAAATTATATCGTTGTGAAAAATATATACTTTTTGAAAATGTAAGTAGCAGCTGCTCTTGAACGCCTAACTCGTTTACAGTGTGACCCAGCAGCTCCTCAGTTTGATATGACATTAGCGACTGTTTTCAGCGTAAGTCAAGATTACAACCCGTCCCTCAGTTGACATTTATAATCTTAAATGGTTAGTAAAATCAACGTTAATCTAACTGCTTTCACTTATCTTCATTCATGTGTTCTTGCACTTTGCAGCTCACTTTGTTATGAATTTGATAAGCCATCTGATACACTGGAGTGAGATGTAAAATCGAAAAACAGTGAAGAGAATTTGTACAAACAAAATAATTTGTAATTTATTTAGACGTGAATTGTATTGTACTTTCTCATTACACTGTAAAAGTCATCTTAAAATATTTTTGATGATTTTCTCTTCAAAGAACTCCCGTTTAGAGGTAATTTGTTGCTTATGTCGGAAACTGACAACACTAAACACGCTACAAAAAGTTTGGCAAAATTTGCAAGATCCACCCGTGATGGCGTCTGTATTGTCACCACCCTTAGGTTTCTCTTTCTGCCCCAATGATGTAATTTATTTGAGTTAAAGTATCACATTGTAAAATACTTTTGAATAAATGATTGTGAGAATTGTAAGTGTGAACTTTTTACGAATATTAAATTTTCGGAAATTTAAGGTGGCTCTTAACCTTTTCGTCTCAGCTCATAGAGGGGGATGGTTATTAAACGTAGAGAAAAAGAGCAAACAGATAGCAAGGCCCCGTCCACACAATGCCGGAGGAATTTGAAAATGGAGCTTACACTATGAAAACGTATCAAATGTTTTCCGTCCACGCTACGCCGGGGGAATTTAAAAACGCAACAATCATCGGTCATTTTGGATATGTTAGACTATGTGTTTGTATTAAGACGCCATCGTTTTCGAAAAGCTCCGTTTTCATGACGGATTAGTGTGGAGGGTAGGCCTATCCGTGAGAAATAAAGCTACGTTTTCAAATTTCTCCGGCGTAGTGTGGACGCTGCCCAAGAGTTATGTTGAAAGGGCCACTATGCATGACACGCAGCTACTGATTAGCTGCTCATGCAGAAGTTGACTACTCTTGTGTCTTGTGCACGGTCAAGGTTAAAAACTGTTTGCTAGCATGAACAACATCAGAAATCTAACAAGTTATTGAGCAGGGAGGAGAGGAGGAGCTTACTTCTACAGGCCTTCGTGAAGCAAACCTGTGAACGAACGGAGAGACAAAATACGTAAAGCAACCAGAAGAAAAACAGAGGGGAAGCCAGGAAAAGTGGTCGGGAGAGGGGAGTGGGGGTGGGGGTGCGCTGGGTGAGAACGTTGTCCTGCAATGGGTTTCACCAAGATCAAACAAAATGTTTGCCTGCAATACTCTTATTTTGAGACAATAAAGTTTTATTGATTCGTCTGTGCGGTTGATCATTCACAATCTAGACATACAAAAAACAGACCAGCCAGTTCAACGAAATACCTAGTAATTAAAACCTGCATCGGAAAAAAAAATATAATTTATTATTAGTAAAGTACTAATAAATACCTCCGCGGACAAGATAAAATTTTTACAATCTTCTTTACGTGATTTTGTTTGAATTTAATTTTTACGAAAAATAACTGCAAAATTATCTGCTATTCTGTGAAATCTCGCATGCCAGTTCAAACTCCCAAAAGAAAATCGCTCAAGTAAGATTTTAACATTGTTTGTTGTTACACCACACCCCATTACCTGTCCAACTATAGTTATACAGCGAAATATTTTCTATGCCCCGGTGATGTCGTCGATCGGCGATTATCCAATATGCCACTGAATTACATTAAACGCTTCGGAGTTTTCCTATTGGCTCCACAACCCAGTGATAAAATTAAGTGAAATCAAAAATAGGAAAAAGATATAAAACAACGTGGAAATCAATATAGACTTGTTTAAAAGACGACATATTAAATGTGCCTCAAAGCTGAAATTTGTTTTTTTTTTTTTAGCGTCAAACCAGCTGACTAATCTGTTTTGAACTATCTTTTTTTACTTTACAACGCTAGATTGAACTGTTTTACTAGAGCAATCTGTCATGTCATGAAAGAAAGAAAGAAAAACCTGTAATGCAATGAAGATGGCGACTGGGAACCGAGTGTGGTGACGGTGTGCTACTGACTTTGTAGGGCGAATGCCTCTAAATGTTTCGAGTAGAGGATTACAAAAAAGTTAAAAAAGCAAAAGGGAAAGAAAAGCGAATAAAACGTGTTGTCCTAGAACTAGTTCTTAATTGGTTGTTAATCACCTCGTCCTCGTAACCAATATTTCGGAGGTCTCGCAATGCTTCTCACCACGAGTAGCGTTGCGTGACACACCACAGTTAACGTGACAGCTGAAGGTCTTCATACAAGTGGTCGCTAAGTAACAGGACGTGTTCTTATTATGATAAGCAAAAGAGCCATCTTTAGAAACAGTGCTTACAAGTGTTGCTGCAGTTTTCTGATAGGTTATTAAATAACAAAGTGAAGTCTGTAGTAGTCGCTTCCTTACTGTAAATAACTTGCTTAGTGCGTGTAAAATTATTAAAATATCTGTCTATAAAAACCGAGCATTATCACACAAGTGTTTTTCTCCTCCAAAAAATCGATGGCGCTGTTTCTGGCATTGTTTGGTAGACGCGATAAAGGTCAAAATGTTGCGGGCAAAATTACTCGTATGTAAGCTTGTTTTCAAAGTTTTTTTTCCCTTCGCGAAGTTGAAAGCAAGATCCAACCAATGCAGCCCCAGAGGCCACCTGTTTGCACACCCAAACAATCCCAGACATCCTTGCACAGCACTTTACTTGTGTCCAGTCCTGCAAAAGTTTCAGGAGTGGAGAACGTTCTTGTCTGATTTCCAGGTCCTTTTGGTTTCTACGCAAGGAAAGAAGTCTGGAGGAGCAGAAGATTAGGGCTCAGAAAGTGAAGTGTGTCACGTGTTGGGATGAGAGAGCATGTCCCATGTTTTGAGCCACTTCCGTCGATTGATCTCAGCAGAAGAGAGAGCCACGTGACCGTACGTGAAAGGACTGTAGAAATGAAATCCCCACAGCACAATTACAACCAAGAACGCACCACACCCGTACAATATCTGACGAAGCACTTTGTATCTGAGGAAAGAACAGAAAAGGTTAAAAACATTTGTGAAAAGCTATCCAGGTAAATATTTTCCAAAGCTTCTTCATGGAACCTTTGACTACTTCATGAACATTTGCACTTGCACTAAATCACTTACCGGAAAAAAAATAATAAGAAATGCCTTTTATTGAAATAGAGTGGACTGCCTAAATCGTTGTGTCAACGAAGTAATACAATACGATACAACACGATACCATACAATACAATACGATACGATGCGATGCGATGCGATGCGATGCGATCACAAACGATATCTTATGTGGTTCCTCTATTTCCCAAACGAATCAAGGTTGTGCGATACAATAAGAGGGGAAGGGAGGCAGCTTTACAGCAGTTTTGCTTTCAGGTGGAACGTGGCTCCGGTTTTCGATGGTAAGTGCTAATTCTCTTACTAACTCTTGTCGAAAGTTGTTGCTCCCTGCACTTCTTGACTTTGCACGACACATGATCTCTAACGAATCCCTCTGTGTTTGCACTGGAATCCCTCTGGACCGGCACGAGTAACATACCCTCTCCCCTCCCCTAAGGCGTCCTGTGTGGACTTACCTAAAGATTTCTTGATGAACATGCTCTAACATCACTGGTAAAAGAACAATTTTAAAGAACAGCGCGGGAAGGTAATGGTGAATGAACAGTGTTCTCTCTAGCGGGAAGAATGTGGCGAAGTGAAGAAGATATCCCATTACAACAGCTTCACCGCAGAACACGAACTGCTGCCATGAATCTGATCAACAGGACACAAAGATGTTAACATAACTCTTCTTCATCGGAACTTAATCATCTTAGAAAAGTGAAAATGAAAAAAAAAAAAAAAAAAAAAATGAGGAGGGCAAAGAAAAGTTTACATCGGACTTCATATCCTCGTTCCCAGGCTCCTATCTCTTCACTTTCTCGAGGAAGGAGGAGAAGGGACCCTGGGAACGAGGGTGCGGATTGTTGAGAGCTACGATGACGTAAAAGGGAACTATTTGCTGACGTCATAGTTAACAGGTAAATTAAAAGCATATTTCCATAGAGAAGGCTCTACACTAGACACCACTTGACTCCAAACATTTAACGAGAAATTGCTGACATTCCTAGCTCTCTGGATGTAATACTGAGCGAGGTATTGTCTTGTAAAAAATGCAAAATTTGTGGGTGTCAAATGCCCTATTGAGCCTGTACATTCTTTGCAAATGATGATTTTCTTAACCTGCGTTACACCAAAAGTTTCTAGTACATGTTAAATTACTTCTTCGGACACCTAATCATGCACTGCCTTTTCAGAGTTGATATTTCTGTAGCTTGACCACAGTTTGAAGCGCTTCGGCCAGTGAACAAAAATTGTAAACAAAGATTCTTCAATAACCCGTTTGTTGGACTCGTTTGTGGAGACCTGCGATGGACTAGCACCCTACTCACAGGGAGTAAAGACAATCCAGGCTGCTTCATGATACGGAAACTGCAGTCAAGCGCCAACCTCGAGCCAGTAGGCTTCGTCAAACTGGAGAACAAAACAGTTTCATTGTTCTCTTAAATCAAATCAAACTCTAAAAGTTTTGAAAGCATACCTTTGGACAAGTCGTACACCTTCCTTCTTCTCCTCAATAAATAAAATAGTAAAAGTCCGAAATACACGGGCAGTGACAGTGTAGTCGCCCACCACACAAATGGATTACCAATGCAGAATATTTGAGCCTGAAAAGACAATTTAAGGCCACATTTAGCTGTGCTTTCATATCAGGGTTTGGTGAAAATGAGATGAAGTGAATCTCAGTGGGGTAAACCTTACATTGTTGTCTTTAGCAATCCAAAATGCCACTCCTCTTCTCATCAGCGGCCACCAAGAAGGACGCGAACCAAACGTGTGCTCGTTAGCAAGTTCCTTACTGGACTCTAACATCTTGAGCTGAAGTGAAGAAAAAGATAGATATATCGGTTTTGTAAGAACTACTGACAGACTAAAGTAATCAATCAAAATATCAGAAAAAGGGAGGGGAAACAATTTAACAAACCAAACAGATTTCCCAGAATAATTCTGTTAAGTGCGCTGGTGCTAAGGGAAAACTTGCTGTTGGTAGCGATGTTTACAAGTTTTCCCACGCTTGATAAACGCGAGAAAACGTGCAGCTGGGGTCAAGCGCCAAAAAAATTAAAATAAAATAAAATCAACACTAAGCAGGGGAAATATGCAGTTGGCTTCAACTAAGCATGGGAAAATACGTCAGTAGTTGGTGCGAAGCGGAAAGAAAAAAAAACTTTGCAGAGTCTACACGTACCTGTATCTCCCAAAATTTAGAGAAAAAAGGCATCGGCTTAAACGCTCTCTCCAGTGGCTCAGGTTTCTTTTCAACCTCTGTTGGACCTTTACCTTCAGCTGGTAAAGAGAAAGACAGATTTGAAAAGGAATAATAATGACATGAGAGCACAAGAAAGGACATGGCCTACCAGAGCTTGACCCGACTTGAAGGATTGGACAGATTAGGAGTCTGGACTGCAGTTTAAAAATCAAAAGTCTTACGATAAAACTTACGATAAGTTATGTTTTGCTGATGTTCCTCTACGTTCCAGATTGTGTTAGTCTGTTTGATGGATTTATCCGTGCAGACTTCAAGTTGGTGAAAACCCCAGTCTGGCAACTGCATCCCCGATATCTAAACAAAACATGAACGAAAATTAAGCAATGTCCTTTTTCTGTACATTTAAACTTTATGCCTCACTTTAGACAGTGGCAGAACTACCGTAACTTTTGTTTCCTAGTAAATTCACTTTCCCTACCTCCATAGAGTTTTTTATATAATATGTCGAATTGCTCATTTTGACTGAGTCTTACCAATGACCTATTGGAGGAATTTTTTTGTTCTTTATTACATAAAACAAATAGATTCCATGCTGCCGTGCGTCTGTTCAGTAACTGATCACACAAGAAGTCAAAATGTGGGGAAGAGCAACAGTAACACACTCGACCATCGCCTCGTGTGTCACTTTTTTTTTTATCTTATCTCATTTTGACGTCCTCTGTGATCAAGTAGGGAGCTTAAGCACGCGCGTTTTTGAGACGCGGACGGCAACCGGAAGAGAAGATTTCGCATGCTAGGACCGTATTGTCTCCCAGATTTTTTATGCTACTCATCTCTAATGAAGAATAGATACTTAGCAATGTGAATATGGTTGTGTGAGGACAAGTTAAAAGTGAAAGTAGCTCACTTCCGGTTACCGTCCGCGTCTCAAAAACGCGCGTGCTTAAGTTCCCTATTACTGAACAGACGCACGGTAACATGGAATCTATTTCAAGGTCATTAAAGATGTGTGCATTATTCATCGTGGTGTAAGATAGGATAGATGAATTTTCACTCGTTTGTCTCACGATGGAGTCACTTTAAGATGTAGATAGCGACTTTTCGACTGCTATACTGCTACATTCTAGTCTTCATCAGGCGATGAGGTCAACTGTTGCGTGTCGCTATTTGTAGAATCTATTTGTTGAATGGAATCCATATGTTGAGTGGAAACACGATTGGAAGTTTGGGAAAACGAGAAGTAATAAGGGAACACGCCCAAACGTTAACGAGTGTTTTCATAAGGGACCGTTCATTTTTTATGAGGGAGGGGGGGCTGGTGGGATTTGGGAAGCACCATTTAAAAATCGCATGACCCCCCCTCAGCTTACCAATTTTTTCACATGGCCCCCCCTTATAGCGGTCATTTTTTGGGATGACCCCCCCCCCAAAAAAAAAATTGAACAAACAATATTTAGATTTCAACTTTTTTAATATTTCTCTATTATCCCTCTACTTCACGTTATTGTGCTCACTATGAAGACAATATTTACAATCTCTATACGACAGAGAGCTGTTGTTTAAAAAACAAATCAAAAGAAAGAGAAGTCAATTTCGGATCTCCTAGTTATGGCTCGCCCTGAGCGTGTGGCATTTGGCCTCTCAGTGGCATCTTCCTCATCTGAATTGATGAATGCAAGAATGACGTCACTTGAGTCATCTCCTCCCCCAGAGTCAATGGCATCACTGTCATACTCATCATTGTCACTTTCATCCGTTTCACTGCTGTCAGCACTTGCCCTGTTGTCATTTTGTGTCAATGTCCTGGCATTTCTCAGTGTTGGTTGGGCAGCTCTGAGAGGACTCTTCTGCTGCAAGCATGAATGTCTTACAATTGCCTTTATTTTCTCACTCTTGCTGCTTTTCAAATGCTGCTTCAGCCCATGGTGGTTTGAGTACTTGTTTAGTTCTGGAACACGTAGCTTTTTAAGCTTGGTTAGACCTTCGCACAACTCAGTCCAAGGATAATCCTCCTCCCTACTTAACTTTGCCTTTTCTTCTGCTCTCTTTTGCCTTTTAAATTCCAGCACTTCAAGATGCTGAAGATAATCCACCACAAACTTCGATTTGAGAATAAACTTATCTGCAAATAGAGCAACGCTCTCTGGGTCAGATAAAACCAGCCTGCCACTTCCATGCTCTTTCTTCTTTATATTGTTAATCCAATCGGGGAGAGAGCGCATTACTACATGAGCATCATGAAAGAGGCTCATTCCAAAATGCGCAATAATGGCGAAAGCGACGAGTCGTTTAAGAAAAGGTTTACAGCTGAACGATCCAGGCAGTTTGACATCTTACAAGCAAAAGAAGCAATTTTTCTAGGTGCGGATGGCTGTTCAGAAAGGGCGAGTGAGTTTTCCATGCAAGGGTACCAGTTGAAGCCCAGTGATGGAAGAAAACTGAACTTCTCCATCAAAGAGCACAGAGCAATGGTGGAAAAGTTGAATGTCATATTGAAAGATGTAAAGGAACACGATTCCACACTCTTTCAGTCCAATGGGCTTGCTTTAAAGCAGGGCGAAGAATTTGCCCACAGTTTTAATGTAAAACAGATCAAATGTACAGAAGCTAAGTTGATGAAGGTCACGCAGGACATGGAAGCACTAGAATATAAGAAGAGCAATTATAACAGCATATTCAAAGGCATACTCAAACAGCACATCAACAAAAGGAGAAGGAAAAAAGAAAACCGCAGAAAGTCAAATGAAAAAAAGAGGAAGCGGACTGAAAACAACGTCCAACGAGTTTATGGAATCTGTGTTGGAAACCCGCTAGGAAATGATCTTCCACAATGCCTTGTGTACCCTCCTAGAACGGCCGTCTCGGAAGAGTGTCTTAAAGTTGAGGATGTTGCCACGTCGATATTTAGAAGAGATGGGCCATACATCGCCCAGCTCTTGGAAGGGAATTATTTCACCAATGCTGCAAGAAGCAGAATCACCACCAACCTTGAGCGGGAAGTCAGAGATTATGTTTACACCTTCATGTACCCTGAAGAGTACACTCTGACGGAAAGCATTGCTGCTTCTTGCAGCATTGGTGAAAGAGACTCCCATAGCAGCACAAGCAGCGACGAAGAACTCGACGACAGCGGAGATGAAGATGAGTGCCGGTGAAAGTTGCATTCGAAAATAACAGTGTTAAATACTTCTTTTCAGTAGCTACAAATGCTTTTTGTCGCCAAACGTTTTTTTAAAGCAGAAGGAAAGTTTGTAATAAATTTGTATCCTGCCTTCTATGTTTATTCTATAGCAATTTTTTTGATATTCAAACATTATGCCATTTTAAAGTTTTACTAAAATATTTCACGTGACCCCCCCTTTTTCCCTTATTTTTTTGGGATGGCCCCCCCTCGAAAGCCATTTTTTTTCGCATGCCCCCCCCCCAAATCCCACCAGCCCCCCCTACCTCATAAAAAATGAACGGTCCCTAACTTGATGGAAACACGAGAAAATGCTGCCTAAAGAATATGTTTTAGAAAAGACTCCAAGAAAAAGAAAGGAACATCATACTGCTCTGTGTTTTATCGAATCGAAGAAGTATGGCTTTTAGCAAGCGCTTTCTTATAGGGTGTCTTTCTAAATACCTTAACGGCCTGAGAAGTATTAACATGAATCAGTCGGACTTGCGAGTGGATCGTCTTCCAAACGTTGCTGCTGTCTGGGTTGATTATTTCCTGTTGGTGATAGTAAAACGACAACAAAAAGTTAATGATCCAATGACGAACAATTGCAAACTTGGTCGACATCTTTGTGCTAGCTCGACAAGTTGGGCGCAAACTCGGACAGTGCAAAGCCAACTCGATTAACTTCATCGTGTTTTGAATCGGGGACTAGATTCATTAGACATTACAAAACACAGCAATATAGCTTTTGTGTGATAAATTTTAACCTACATACAGCCATACATACCACTTTCCACAGGTTCTGAGCAGCCATGGAAATGTTGTAGTCAATGTAACAGGAGACTTCCTGGTTGGCCGGGTTCAAAGGAGCAGCAACATCATGGCTGAAAATTGACATGGAAAGATAACATCTTAATCAGGAATTACATAGGAGGTACTGCTTACTAAGGTGGGCAGCAAGGTGGGGCGCTGGACTCTGGATTCGAGCCATGGACTTTGCCTATCTCACCCTGCTTATCAGAGACATTTTCTGTTGTATGAATCACAATCAAATTACACAATGACATATCTGTGGAAGCTTAAGCAACAACAACAAAAACGTTTTACCTGTTTAAAGCTCTACCGGTCACTCCATGAACAATTTGAATGATGTCACCATTGCGCACGGGTCTTGGCGGGAAATCCACAGAAAGGGCGTCTCTGAAATGATATCAGTGAAATATCTATTAGCATGATTGAATAGATTAAAACCTGTCACATGTACAACATCAAGGACAAGCAATAAAGTACAACTGCTGTTAGTAAAGCAACACATACAAACAAACTTGAAAAACTTGTTCTAAATCAAAGACTTACATTTTAGGGTCTTTGACAATCCACCAGTTATTGACATCCTTAAAGCCATAGCAAGTGACCTGCTGCTGTGCTGAGCTGCCACGCCCATCAGGGTACTTGACGGGGTAGGTGTGTGTGTGGGAGTGGAGCCAGCATTGTTTGCCAAAGGTGTTCCGCAGGGTGATCTGAGAACCATATGCTACCTCTAGTGTCATGAAATCAAAGTTAAAATGCCATTAGCATGATCTAGATAAGCTAAAAGCTGTCACAAGTACAACGTAAGGGACATGTCATAAAGTACAACCAAGACAAAGGGAAAATACATGTCTAATTGGGCGGTACAAGAAGGGAAAACGTGACTGGTGACATGGGTGGGAACACATCTAATCAGTACCAACTGTATAATAATTGTAAACCAAAAAAAAAAAAAATTAAAATTTAATTTTTATTTGTAGCCACAAAACAAGGAAGAGCTCTCGTGAACTTGTTATAAATTGTTCCTGCGTAGAGAATGGATTTTGAGCCTGACAGGGCACAAAACAAAAACTGTGCATTTGATATTTTGGCAAAAAGCAGTTCTAAAGTAAAACTACCTAATCCGAAAAATCAGGCTGGAATATTAGGGATAGGATGAACTCTTTAATTCATTCTCCACTATAATTGCTTCTTTACATCTCTGGGGATCAAAGGAAATGACTATTGTACAGCCAGAACTTACCAATTGGTTGACCATGTGTAATCTTAGCCAGTCCTCCCTAAAAACAAAAAAAGAAGCTTACAATCAGTAGTTACATGCATCAAATTTAAAGGAGCTCAGTCATGGTATTTTGAGTTATTGTGGCCATGTACAAAATTACCTTTAATGGTAGGAAACCTGAAAATAACAGTTTAATAAGATAGAAACACACCAAAGAGATAAGAATAAACCATAAAGGAACAAGGATGGCTACGGATGGAGTCAATTAACATGGATTACAGATGATGAATTCGAAAAATTGAGACTTTTCAATAGACGCAAACCGTGATGTAGCTCCTTTAAGGAAAACAAAATTCTAACAATGAGGTGACAACAGTGTATAATTGAAACCAAACAGAATCAGAAGACCTGCATTTTAGTTATACCTCAAGACTGGCTTGGAATGCACTTGACATCATGTCGTCATGGGGACCAGTCTTTCTTGCAACAGCAAACAGAATGTAAAACTGTAACAGGTAGAGCATGCTGGGAATGACAATGAGACAGGCTACTCGGCTTATCACATGTCTGGCAAGTTTTCTCTGCAGGGAAGAAAAGGCAGAAGAGCTTTAATATTATTACTTAGTAAATTACTGTTTAATAAATTTGATTAGACTCCTAGCTGAGGATTTCTTTCAAGCCTGTGAAACTAAGAATGAAAAATGTTCCTCTTAGTTAAATTGCACAAGCTAACAGGGGATTCTCTCTAGCTTAGCATCAGCTGAGAATTAATATTTGAGAAAACCAGTATCTCTTTATTTCTAGCATGAATGCATGCAGTTGTCATCTATGTTTATCAGTACACTGCAGTGGAAACTGTCAATGGCAGACTATTGGGATACAGGTTAATCAAAATGTCAAGCAATTTGGTTCATCATGTAACTAGAATGTCAAGTAACTTGCACGTATATTTTATTACCAGTTTATTGCAATATGTGATCTGAATCTTGAAAGGGAAGTGTTTGTCCTAAACAGCTTTACTGCTTGTCGTACTGACTTAATGACATTGCTACTTACTGATGGAAGAGAGTGGTCCCCAATAAGTTTCCACAAGTCACGGCCAGTTAAAAATCCAACAGCAAAAAAGGTGAAGATGCCAGTGTATTTAGTGCTAAAGGAAAATGAGCAGCTGTGTTGAGTCATCTTTTGTTGCTAACAATATTATTGCCAAAAAACCCTCTCAGAGAAACCACACCTTTCAGCTGAGAAGAGTGAAGGGATCATATACATTTACAGCTTTATGGATAATTGATCACAAGTACACGGACCAGATTAATGGTCAAAATGAAATGTAAAATTTTGAACTCTTTGTCACATCTAATAACTATGAACTTGTTTTGACCCACACAAATACGGGAGAAAATAAAAACATTCAGACAAGTAAGGATCTCAGACTGTGGGACACTGTGGTATTTAAATCTTTTCTTTCTGCAAGCCTGAGACTTGCAAAAGACAAGACTAGAGTGTGGATCAAGCAGTCCAGATTTGAGTTCTGACTAGAGTTGTTGTGTTGTGTTGTGTTGTTAGGTAAGACACTTGATAACTCTCTCTATCGCTAACTCTCCCCACTCATTTGTATAAATGGGTATTGACATGTTTGATGCTGGGGGGACCCCTGGGATTGTCTAGCATTCCATCTAGATGAGGAGGAATAAGGAATACAAACACTTCTAGCCACACAATGCTTAAGACACTGTGATAAACTTTTGCAGTATGGTAATTTAGCTCAACACAGCTTTGCATTACAATATGTAGCTTTTTAAATGTGTGCATTGGCTCACCTGTAAGCACCTAGCAGAGCAATTCCTGTCAAAGACAGCCACATCCACCACACATGTGTGAATGGTCTGCGAGGAAAGTCACACAGAAATTAGGCCATTCATCAATCATAATTCGTCAATCATGGCATTAACTTTGTCATGTAAATTATAGAACACAAAGGCTAGATTTTGTCTGAATTGTGTGATACACATGTATGCTACATGTATACAGGGCTGTGCGCTATAAACGCTGGGGTGCCACAGATGACTAACTTTTGCCTTTGGGCGACTGGAAAAACAAATAAGTGCTGGGCACCAGGATTTCATTGTTAGGAACCTTTGTGCTCTTTGTTATTTTTCTTCGACCACCACCTTGCTCTATTTAGTTGTGACAAGCTTCAACAATAATAATGTTCTTCTGTACATACATTTTGCTCAGTGGTGTTGGCTTTTGAGCATAAAGGTATCTATGATCATTATGTTTCCAGCCAGGGCTGCTCGTCCGATGCACAATTTTCCTTTCTTCACTGAGCTTCAGACTGAAATGGCTTAGCAATAGAGGCTCAAAAAGGCTGCATGGAAAATCACTCACTATCATAACCTGGTATGTTATGAAAGCTGGTAACACAAGCTCTCCCAGGTGTCTTTAGGCTACCGCTACCGCTACTGCATATATTAGGACAGGGGACTTGAAAAAAATTAATCAAACTACAGTGTATTCATACCTCCTAGATTCTTTGCGGAACTTGAGGTAGCAGAGAAGGGATACAGCATTGAAAAACAGGAGAGGGGAATCTAACATAACAAGTCTACTTTGTACCACAAACATGTTATCTGCAACAAAAAGGAACATCAAGGAATGACAGTCAGAAACTGGTATAAAATGATCTTGTCCAAACAATGTTACAGTACAACAGCCACTAGCTAATGGTGATTTTTGGTATGTTTCTGACAGTCAGTTTCCTAACAAACTGCTGATCAGTAAACAGGTTATCTTTTCATTTTTCCTGTCCTTCCCTTATCTTTCAAAAAGATAACAAAAATCCAGCAAAAAATATCATGATCTTAAATTGAACATATACAACATCACATGTTGTAGACGTCCAAAAAAGACACAAAAAAACACAAGGGACTACATTTATATTTTGTTAACAAGCGCACACCGCTACACTACTCACTATCTATTAAACAATTAGATTATTAGCTCCAGATTTCTATCGTGTGATAAAAATTGAGTGAATAATCTAATTGTTTAGTATAAATCTACTAGTCATTCAAAACTTAATCAAAACCCTCTTCACAGACACCTAAAAAACATCGTTAAGCAGCCATTATTTTGTTAGCAAGGGCACACTGCTACGCTACTGCTGCTGCTACATGTAGAAAATCAATGGATACTTTCTAGTTGATGCAAATGACCTATTTTTTCATAGTCATTAAATGGTTGTTATAAATCATAAATATTTTCATAGGTTTTAAATGTTAGTATTATAAATACATTGTGTACTTGTAATTTTTCCTCAAGAGGATTTGTTTAACCGGCCTGGACGTAGTTAACAGACAAAGTTGTTTACATGCACATTTTGTGACAAAAAGTTCCAAATTGATTCCCAATTCAGTATCCTGAGATAAGAATACATGCTTCATTTACATGATTAAAAACTTACAGGTGAAGTTACTAGGAGTTAGTGACTGCTGAGCTATGGGAGACTAAACTGAAAATAAACATCTCACCAAATGTAGCCAAAAATCCACCCAGAGCTGCTGCCCAGTGGGAACAACCAAGCTCTATAATGACCTGAGAAGGGAAATAACAATTATTAAACCTGAGTATTAATTAAATAGAGTAATTTGACACAAAATTCTGCAGCTTTGGGGGATCATGCCTATTAAAGGCATCTGTGGTCAAGTGTTCCCTCGATTGAACCTCGATCAACATCTTGATCAACTCTTGATCAACATCTCCATCAATACTCCGTCAACACTTGATTGACATCTTGGCCATTAGTCGGCTGAGAGTCAACTAATTTTTCCAGACACGTCATAGAGTGTCGATCGATACATATGAGTTGGTCAACACTATGGCAACTGTCAACCAACTGTTGATCGTGTGTGGATGGATTGTCAATTGAGATATCGATCAAGCATCAATTTAAGCCTGGTTCACACTTGTGAGATAAGCATAACACAAGTGAAATAAGCATAAGTGCAAGCACAAGGAAAAAGGAACATGTTTCTTTTTCTTGTGCTTATGCTTGTGCTTATTTCACTTGTGTTATGCTTATCTCACAAGTGTGAACCAGGCTTTAGAGTCAACTGAGTATTGATTGAGATGTTGACCAAGAGTCAATCAAGATGTCGATGCAGTGCTGATGGAGGGTCGATCGAGAGTATCGATTGACACTTGACCGCAGATGCCTTTAGTACACATGATCCACTTTTGGTAAGTCAGGGTTCGAAAAAAGTGCCGTCCCATTGTCCCAGACAAGTAGATTTTCTTTCTGGGCAAGTAACTTTTCATTCTCACTAGCTCGATGGGCAAGAGATCAATCAAGTCATCTGCCAACTAAATCAGGAAAGAGCAAACTAAGAATTGCTCAAGGCAAGCAAAATTTGGGAGCTACTTGTCTCAAGGGCAAGCTTTATTTCAATTTTTTTTTTAGCATTGTAACTGCTATCTGTTCAATACTACAAGAAAAAACTCTTCTCAATACTATGTAATAAGGGGCAATGTTATGTGTCTGAGAGCTATAACAGTACATGCATATGAAAGCAAGCTTAAACATACACTACACTCAGATGGGTACATGAACAATAGAGCAAAACATTTAGTAGATCTTTTCTAGTAGACAGAGTGAATGGTCCATGTCTACACTACCAGAAATATGAATTGTCTGAGTAAGTTAACAGGAACTGTACCAGCCTGCAGAGCAGACGAGATTTTTTCGAGCGAGCGCTCACATTGTAAAAAGTTTAGCCGCCATCTTGAATTTTTCATGCAGTAGAAGACTGGAGAGAGAAAGTTTTACCAAGGGGGTGAATGATAGGCAAGAGGAAGGATAGGGGAGGGGGTGGAATCTTCTCATTTTCCCCCTTCCCCATCCCCCACCGTCTAACATGGCGGTCATACATGGCGGTTGCTAGGCTGTAACGCTAGCTCGCCCTAATAAGACGCCTGCATCCCCCACCATCTAACATGGCAGTCATACATCGCGGTCGCTAGGTTGTAACGCTAGCTCGCCCTAATAAGACGCCTGCATCCCCCACCATCTAACATGGCAGTCATACATCGCGGTCGCTAGGTTGTAACGCTAGCTCGCCCTAATAAGACGCCTGCACTGCAGGCTAGAACTGTACAATTAAGTATGTGTGTACATTGTATATGCTTTCTGCAGAGTTCAAAACATGTCTAGCTGTCCATATTTATGTGATGAATGTATTAATAACTACAAATGGATGTCCATAAAGCAGGGTTTGACTGTATGCCACCCCTGATAGTACTTAACTATGAACAGTATCTTTTGCCCCCCCCATCCTCCCCCCCCCCCAAAAAAAGCTTCATTTTGGAATTTAAGAATTTAAGAATTTTTTAATATGACTAGCACCCTGTTTAATTACTAGCAGAGGTAACACTGTTAACCCTGTTCCACTGTAATTTGAATAAATGCAACTACAAAGAAAGCATCACACATATACCCACCTCATAGACAATTGGCACAACAAGACTTCCAAGAAATGCTGAGACAAATCGTAAATACCAAACATGCTGCTCATATTCGCCAAGATCTGAGGAAAGATTTGTAATGATGCTGAGTGTCAGTTGAAACCCATGGCATTGTCTCAACATGTTTGTTAGGATGCAGTGTGCAGTGCTGGGCTATTTTCTATTATTTTGCAACATAACTGTAATAAACACTCTTGGCAAGTGGCCTTCAGTATGCATATTTAAAACATAATTATATATGATTGGATTTGAGAGGTACAAAAAATCATAAAATGCAAAAGGGTGTTTCTATATCAAAGTGTCACAACTGTACCTTGTCCTATATCAGCAAATGAAAACTGACCATCATATCCAGAGATGTAAGCTGAAATTCAAACAGCAATGAAGGATTTGTCATTCATGACATTCAGTCAATACACCTCCCAGTTGAGCTTCACTCTTGTCAGTGACTTGTTTTAGAACACAAAGGCAGGTCTGGAGACCATGTACAAGACAAGTATTCATTTATTAGCTGTTAGTTAACAAGAGCAATGAATCCAAATAATTTGTGGAGTTCATGCTAACCATTAAGAATAATTGAAAAAAATTAATAATCATGACGCCTTGCATTACCTGCTAGAGCAAACATGAGTTTTCCTAAAGGTGGATTGACATCATAGAAGAATTGGTTTTTCATGAAAAAGTTAGTAAACTGGCCAAAATGTACTTCATCAAATCTGTAAATTAAAAACAAGTCATTCAATCAATTCAAACAATTTCATTCATTCCAATCAATTTACTATCACAGTGCCTCTCTCAACCTGGGTGTATAAATCAGCATCGGTAAATTTAATACTGGGGGTAACCCAGCAATGGACTAGCATCCTATCCAGGGGGGAGTAAAAATGCTGTCTCCTAGTTGCTTCATGCTACTGAAACTGGAGATAAGTGCCGGACTGATGGGCCACTTGGCTCATATGCAGACTTTACCTTACCTACTTACATGTAATTTTGGGCTTTTTGTATGATGCTTTAGAAAAAGAAGGGAAAATCAGCCACCTAATCCAACAATAAGGCTACCTCCTTCAAAACTTTGTATCTGACTTGAGATGAATCATGGTAAATCCTAAATTTTTTCAGTTCAATTAGACTGGAAGTGGTGGATTAAATCTTGGAACAAACTAAGACATTAGTTACTACAAAAGAAACTGTTTGGGCTGTGTTGGTGGGCAAGTAAAACACTGAGCAATTTCAAGTGGATAAAGGTAAATTAACCACTAACAGTCTGAAGACAATGTTTTGAGCATTGGCCCTGCATCAGAGCAAAGTGCAAAAAGTGGTCTCTTCTTAAATGCTTGAAATACAAAGCATGAAAAGGTTATGTTCACTTTGCTCTGATGGAAATCACCCGATCCATTTAGTACATGTAATGTTACATCCATACTGTTAGGTATACAGACACTTTAACCTAACACGCAGGATACTGGAAAATGTACCATTGTACCATAGTTTACCATCAGTTGTACCTAAGCACAAAAACGCGATTAAAAAAAAAAAGATCTAATTGGGTATTGAATGACGCATGACTTACACTTCAACTGTCGCAACTGCCGGCAATTAATGCCAATGCATCTGATATGCAATCAAAATATGAATTTGCAGACCAATCATGCAACCCACGATTCCCAATAAGATCATATATTTTCTTCATAAGTTCATACCTAGATGCGACCAGTGGTAGGTTTACTTACATGACATGTTTAGGAGTGGTGAGTTGCCACATCCTTGTACCAAATGACAAGCCCACTAGAATCAGCCACACAAAATTCAACTCAACATTCATTGCAAAAGGGGGCAAAGCTTCTCTTTCACTTTGTTCTCTTTGTGCTTGCTTTTCTTCTAACTTTTCCTGTTGGTAAATTTTCCAGAATTATCTCTCAAATTATTGCCTGTAGCATGCTGAACTGACACATAAATTTCACCTCTGGCATGGAGTTGCTTTCAATTGAGTGTTAAAAGTAATCAGGCTTTGGTTTTGGTTTTACTATGATTTGAGATTTGGCTGAGTAGTCTAATTGGTAAGCAGGGATGGCAGAGCATATTTTGAATTGAGGCGGGGGGGGGGGGGGGGAGAGGGGGGAGGAGAGGGGCTTACAAGCGAGCACCAGGGGTCTGGAGATATTTGTAAAATTATTATTTTATGCCTTTTTTTTTTGGCTTGAAATTCCCCCCTGGCTCTGCCATCCCTGGTAAGTGATTGGTTTGGTTCTGGTTTTATGACACTCAATTGAAAACCACTCTATGAATTTTAGTCAGGAGATTCCCAAGGAATATTTTTAGGGTTTGGCTTCTGAGCCAGAACCCTGCTGGGCAATAACACTTAATCATTATCAAATACCTTTTAAAAATAGTTGGTCATTTGATGGAGCAATAAATTTAATTAATAACAAGAATAGTTGGTTATGTTATGAAGCAATCAACATGTAAGTTAAGTTACATTTTGTTCCCACTTCAAATCTCTGAAGAAAACTCTGTTGTAAATGATTTTAAAATACTAACGGACGCAAACAATGAGATAGAATTTTGATCATTTCTTTCATATTATTTCAGGGCATCTTCACTTGTAGCAAAAAAAAAAAAAGTTACTACAAGGGTTCTACAGTATTAACACGACATAAATTCGAATTAGAAATATAAGGAACATAAAAATATAAGCTTAAGCTTAAATAAGCCTAGAGCTGAATTTTAAACCAACTTGAGTAGTAAGCTCAAATCTAGAAGTAAGCTTTCGAGTAAGTTCATTTGAATTTACACTTTCAAAGAAAAAGCAATTGAAGTAAATATGCCTTTACCACCCGGGCTTTAACAATCGTTATTGACAGCATTTTATACAGCAAAAAGCTGGTAAATTGGGCAAATTATATGGTATACTGTCAGCTTTAATATGCAAATAAATTTCCCAATATCGATCCATAAATTTAATTTTTCCTTGTAGCCTCTAGCCTTAATTTCTCTCAGTTGTTCTCTTAATAAAGAAGTTCGGATACAAAACAATGTTTTAGAAATCTGCTGAAAGAAATGTACCACGAAAATCGATCATATCAGACAAAAAAACACACTCTCGTTATAAAACAATTTACATAGCTGGACGAAGATCCAAGAGCTACAGCTTCTGCATTCTGCTTCAAATTAGGTCTTACCTGAACTTCAAGACCCTTGAGAGGTTCGCCAGCTTTGCGTTCAAAGTCGCGCTCACTTGGACTGGTGTGGACGTCACTAGAGTTTGCCAACTCACTGGTCATTATATTCAAAACGTAATTACCATGGAAAACTAGAGGTTCCTTGGTAAAAATGCACACTTGTAGCAGGTAATTACATTCGGGAGAGCGAACGCGCGTGTAGCTTTGTAGCCGCGCTTGTCTAGGAATGATGCCACAGGCAGCGCACTCTAAGGCTGCGAAAACTCATGCAAAGCAGAATGTAGCACATGATCTTTAAAATTTTTCAAGCTCTGAGTCCCGGGAGGTAAGGTAAAGTCTGCGTACGAGCCAAGTGGCCCATCAGGCCGGAGCTTATCCCGGTTTCTGTAGCATGAAGCGACTAGGAGTATTTCTACTCCCCCCTGGATGGGATGCTAGTCCATTGCAGGGTTACCCCCAGAGGTACTCCCAGTAAATTGGGTGGGGATGTGCAGCCCGCTTCCCAAAATCCTTACCCTATTTATGACCAAAATCGGCAATTTTTCCTACCCTATTCAAAATCTGACCAAAAATTTGATATCCTATGCAGCTGGTACAGTTACCTTAAACATAATTTATGAAGGGCTTTTGTTGGTATTCCTATCAGTAATGATGAAAAAGTAGTTTCTGCTAAAAATCTTTCTTAATAAGACCAGGGTACAAAAAACCATTCCCTATTTGAACCAAAATGGCCAAAATCGATACCCTATTAATTTTATGACCAAGGTAAGGTAAGGTAAGGTAAGGTAAGGTAAGGTAAGGTAAGGTAAAGTCTGCATGCGAGCCAAGTGGCCCATCAGGCCGGAGCTTATCTCGGTTTCTGTGGCATGAAGCGACTAGGAGTATTTCTACTCCCCCCTGGATGGGATGCTAGTCCATCGCAGGGTTACCCCCAGCATTAAGTTCGCCGGTACCCATTTATATACCTGGGTGGAGAGAGGAACTGAGAGAGTAAAGTGTCTTGCCCAAGAACACAACACAATGTCTCCGGTCAGGACTCGAAAACCCGGACCGCTCGATCCGGAGACGAGTGCACTAACCATGAGGCCACCGCGCCTCCCAATTTTATGACCAAAACGGCTGAAAAACCATACCCTTTGGGACCGCACATACCTATATAACCCATCTAAGGGAGTAACCCCCCGGCTCTGAGTACAGTGTGAAAATTAACTTCTTTTTGCAGGTATATTAGTTTTGTCCCGCTTTCCTCCAAAAATCAACTATTCAGGTTTGTTAAACTATGAATTCACTGGAAAAGATTTTACAGCTAAGTGGGGGAGGGCCTAGATAGTACGATCCTTCCCTTACAAACAAAGATTTTCAATAGAGGTAGATATGGAAGTATGAGGGAGTAGTTATAGGTAAGGTATACATATATGTACAAAGGTAGCACCCCCTACTCCTCCAAGCCCGGTCTGCATAAACACGTAAACAAGCTTTCTCTTCAATAAGGCTAATCACAAGGGTATTTTTCTGGTACCACACAATAACGATTTGATAACAGAAGTGGTCAAAGGTGGACTAAAGGCTAAAAGTCTCACTACACAGGTGCACTAATCTGAGGGTCTGGGTTGGGTTTATCTGATGGCTGAGAATTGGTCAAAATTTTAACCTTCAGTGGACAAGTGATGACTGGAATTTAACTGATAGCTCAGAAATCACCAAAACTTTGGCTGTTTACTGGGATTCCAACATCCCAATCCACTAGACCCTCTAGTCTACCCTGCCAAAATGCAAAAATTCCATTTTGTTACCATGTACGGTTTAGTGAGGAAACAATGAGTGCAACAAACAAGTTTGAACTTTATTGATTATCAATAAAGTTGAACTGTCAATGTAACTAATCATTACTATATAATCTTTCCTTATGACAAAAAACTACCAATTTCCTCAGACTTGAGTTACTATCAACATCAGTGATTGAAAATGTACTATTCACATTTAATATGTACTATAAACTGCAAAATTAATACTGACTGGTAGAAATTACAAAATGCAATAACATAAATAAATTTTAAATAAGTTTAATAGCATAGAAAATTTCCCTTATATTTAATTTATTTTACATATTTTGTGATAAAATCTTCAAATACACAGCAACACTTGAACAAAAATAAAAACAACAACTACAAATAATTTTTTTCCTTTAGTTCAGGGACATCAGTCCATTCTTTGATTGCTTGTTTGTGTATTTTAAAAGAGAACATGAACTCAAAGCATATTTGTGTACATAGATTACAATATTTTATATTACTTCCTCAGGAAATTACAATGAAAGATCTCTTTAAGAACCGAGTATATATATTTACTGGGCTTTACAGCTATAAAATTAATAATATTAAAGAATATTGAGTCATCTTATCAAGTTACTGACATATGCCAATTTTCCTAACTAACCTGGAATATGCTGTGTGCACTTAAATCCAAAGGTATTTAAAGAGTTTCGTTAAACACTATTACACATTAATAAGTTTCATGGACATCTTCTTTGATAACATTTGACAGCCTACGTGAAAATTATGTCTGTTACATTGCATTTGTTCACAAAGTTTGTGAGCTAACTCATATCTCAACTACATAGTGCTCATCCATTCAAAATTCTGACTTGTAATTCAAATTATATTCTTACATAACCTAATAAACATAATTACTAATAGTTGATTTGAACCAACAATGTAATGCTCATTATAATAATATTTCATATTTCATATTTTGATACTATCATTCTCTTTAACTATCATACCACAATTTCACTAGGAAAGAACCCCTATTGTTAGTACAATGGTTTAGCCCCCCTGCTCTATTGAACAATAAATAATTATAATTCAAACTACCAGTATATATGCTTTTCAGTTTTCAAAGAAATCAAATCATCTTCTTTGGATCTACATGACTGGATAAAAAAGGTTTGGTGTTGATTCTTTGATTCAAATTTCAAAACTGATACTGAATATATATAAAAAACCCTGATCATTCAACCATGGCCTCTAAATCAAGGGAAGCATTAAATTTTCCATTACATGCAGACTATTCTATATTTTGATCACCTCTAAATATTGTCATTTTATATTGCAAACAAAGAGATTTCCAAGCAAGAGATATTGGATTATTGTGTTACATGATAATTATATTTCATGGAGGTTTCCTTCCATAATTTGCATTTTTCATTTGAACATGTGAAACAAGATCACAGAATCTAACCCACCATTAAGTTAAAATATTAACCACCATTTTTTAAGGACAATGCTTCAGTCATTCTTACTGTGACAGATTTGCTAGCTTACCCTGTACATTGTAAACTATATTTCGACCATAGAGTACTTGGTATCTCTGCCTTAAGCTTACATAATATACAAACTTAAATAAACCACAAAGATATTCTTAAGTAAGATTTAAGACGTTACACAAAGTAAGAAGCGAGTTGGGACATCTTGTCCTTTGGCCTTCCTCTACCTTTTCCTCTTCTGCTGCCTCTACCTCGTCTTCCTCCTCTACCTCGCCCACCTCTGTACATCGGATGCCTTGATGCCGCATGCGACATTTTGACCAGTGGTGCAAGAAGTGGATCACAGAAAAGGCATCCTAGATGTTGAGTTTTATCATCGGGCAATGGTGACTTGGTACGGTTGAAATCAACATTCAGAAGAGTTGTCCCACAATCACACTCTTGATCAGTGGCACTCACTCGGAATGCATCCTCAAAAACATGCACTACAAGATTGCACTTGTTACATGCAAGTCTCCATTTAGGCGCTGATGTTGGATCAAGTACAAGGCTTCCATCATCGCACTCAGTGCAATCTGCAATGCCAAGACTTACCTCAGAATGGGAACAGGTTGGGTGAGTGCACTGATTACAACCCATGCCTTTCCGCATTTCGGGGAAGGGTGGGTGGTTGTAGCAGTAAGGGCAGACTGGGGTACTCTTTCCCTTTCCACCAGTGGACCACAACACTAACTCAAACTCATCCAAGGGACACTTTAGTTCTTTGTAGAGTTTGATGCTACCATTCTGTGGAAGGCTGTAAGTCTCGTCGCACTGAGCACAGTGCAACCGAGTTGGCTTAGCATTGATGTACTTCATATACCGGTTACATTTCCCGCACCTTGACAAAGGTTTTCCAGTGTCTTTTAGCGGAGTAAATGACACCTCAAACAGTTCATCCATGCTTGTGACAGTCTGTACAAAATAAATAAACTTCCTGGTGAAGATACCAAGGGCATGTTGCAAAACAGAGTCAAATTCGGCTTTGCCAAGAGCAATTAGGTTGAGTTGCTGTTCAACAGCAGATCGCATAGTTGGAAGGACAAGCTGTGGATCGATCTTCTGGTAACCATGCACTAGCACAATTCCAAGTGGTGTTGGCTGAAGCTTTCGACCACTCATCACTTGCACATAGTTCCTCTCACAAATATTATTGATGTGAACTGAAATGCTAGCATCTGTGCCAATCCCATGCTTTTCCATCAAGGAAATCAGCTCACTCTCTGTGAGATAATCAGGCGGTGATGTTTGTCGCTCCTCAAGTTTCACTTCAGCAATTTCGTACGCATCATTCTGTTGGCAATGTGGCATGCGTTCATCACTGGAAATTGCCTGCCAGTGCATGACAGAAGTGAAACCTGGGCTGGTGACAGTTTTACCAGTGAAAGAAAAACTCTCTTGATCAACAGTGAATTTCACTGTTGTTTGCAAGTATTTGCAGTCATAGCTGATACTTGCTATGAAAGATCTTGTGATAAACTCATACAGTCTCCATGCATCACCTCCAAGCTCAGCTTCGCTTGCTGGTCTCATGGGTGTTATGGGTGGATGGTCACCAGCGTCATGCCCCTTTCTCGGCTTGTTGATCCCCATTTTCAGAAGTTCTTGGACTGATGAGCTCCAGCTGGGGTTTGTTTGCTGCTGTCGGAGAGTTCCGTTGAGATCAAAATTCTCTGGATAATGAGTTGTTTCAGTCCTAGGGTAGCTTATGTACCCTTGTGTGTAGAGCTTCTCAGCTATCTGCATACAGTGCTGTGGACCCATGTTGAGCCCTGAAGATGCCATGCGCAACATTTCAATAGTGTTTAGCGCCATGGGCCTTTGCTTGGCTTTCTCTTTTTTGGAAACACCAATCACAGTTGCCATTCGTGATGATTTGACAGTTCTTTGAAACATGACAGCCACCTCTTTGTCAAACAATCTACCCCTGTCCCACTCAAGGTGCATTGTTTGACCACTAGGGTGGAGTACCTGGGGCTTGAGAACCCAGTACGGTTCAGGTTTAAATGACTGTATCTGGTCATGGCGTTCCACACAAAATCCAAGAGTGGGTGTCTGGCAGGGACCATAAGATATCAACGCACTATCCAGGTCACCATATTTACCCTGGAAGTATTTAGTCTGAAATCTTGTAAATGCACAACCAATCCTCAAGTCCAGTTCTTGCCTGGCATCAACAGATCTTGCCTCATTCTTGTTGGGTTCACTGAGGCGATGCATAGCACCACAAATGTCAGTTTCAGTGATTGCAGAAAACTTGGCACGGAAGACAGTCTTGCCTCCTGATCTCTTGTTCATGACAGGCCTGACGCAATCCAGCACCTCAAAACAGATGTTTTCTCCTTCCTTATCACAATCAAGCCAGAGAACAATGAAGTCAACCCCCTTGCCCTCATGCTGCAAAAATTTTGGCATCTGCAGCTTCTCATTGGCTTCTTTCTTCAAAGTCGTAGCCGTGAAGAGCTCTTGAGGATTAACAGCGTCCCAGTTGTTGAACTTGTGATGGAAATCCAAGGTCATTACATGGCCGCACACAGAGGTCATTTTAAATCTCGCCGGCTCTTTGTTGAACTGTCCCGTGTACTCGTGTACAGAACAAGCTCCATTTAGTCCCTTCCGGGTGGTCATCTGGCCCTTGGAGAGAAACTTTGCGATGGACTGCGCCAGAGAAGGCTTCTCTGCTACCATTAAAACAGTCTTCATGGTTGCTGGGCGATGTTTCTGGGCTGTAAATGAAGCCTCAAAGTATTCAACAAAGACGAAATTTTTAGCATTCCTCCACGTGGCATTTAGTACTCTTTGAAGCGGTTGCTTGATGAAGTGTCATGCGTTTTACGGAAGTTGAGCCTCGACTTTGTACTTGTCAGAGGCAGTCTTCAAAGGATTATGCTCAATAACGAGCTCCTGCCCAGGTTCCTCTAATCTGTAATTCAGTGCTTCAGATAGCAATGATAACAAACGCACATTCAGCTGTTGATTTTTAAACTTTACTGGAAAATGACGATACAATTTCGCGGAAAGACAGCTGTTTCGTGATAATTTGGCTCCAGTAGTGATCTGTCAGTCATTGTCGGTTGTATTTTCTCCCTGAATGAGTGATAAATTTGTGACTACATTCGCTGTCAAGGAAAACAAAACATGGCTGAAGTTGCAAGAGACGCGAGTCAGAGACAAAGACGAAGAAAAAAGCGAATGTCGAGAGACCTAGACGATCACACAAACGAGAGCTTAGAATCGCCAAGTTCTTTACCAGAAAGAGTTCCGTTACAAGAAGTCGTAGACGGAGAGAAAGGTGGCGTTCCTCACAGTGCGTCGAACAACTCCGGTGATCAAGAAGGGAGTTCTGGGATTCACCAATCTACTGGGGAAAGACGAAACCGCGCCAGAAGACCTAGAAGGAGATCTAGAATGGAAAATGGTGAGAAGATTGAATTTCCCAGTGCTTATAGTGTGAAGAATTGAATTAAGTTTGATAAAGTGCTTTTAAAGTGGCTTATATAACCAGACATAACTAATCGATGACATCAATGACATCAATGAAATCAATGAGTAATCAATAGGTGATCGATAGGTAATCAGGTGATTGGTCATTGATTATTGGCGATGATCAGTGAGTAATCGATGACTAATCGATGGGCCACAAAATTTTTGGTCATCGATTAGTCATCGGTTGCATTGATTAGTCATTGATTGCACTGATTAGTCATTGATTTCATCCATTACTCATCGATATCATCTCGTGGCTGCAAATGTATTTGGCGAAGAAAAACAAAATTAAAACAACTTAAATGTAAACAGATGTTTCCAGGTTTATTCTTTTCAGCTTAAGTAGCAGTGTTTCAGCCGGAAAATTTTTCTTGAGGGCTAAAGTGGCCCCTGAAGACCTTTTTTAGGGGCCAATTTTTTAGGAAAGGGGCCAATAAATTGAAAGCTACAGAAGGAAAAATGCATCAGGGTACCAAGGAAAATAAAGCAGTACATTAGGATCTACGATAAGATTTAATAGTAAGTGCTTTTTGAAGTGTTTCTACTCAATAAATTTCTTTTGAATCAGATACTAGTATGATCCGTGTATTACAAGAGAACAGTCTTTAGGCATACATGACATAGTCAATGATCAAGGGTTTGCAATGCATTATAGGGCAATTTCAAACTTGGAAGTTTTCCGATGTGAGATAATCAATGCAGCAGAGCAAAAGGATGGATTGACTTCTTATCTTATGTTGAATGTTTTAGAAGCAAAGATCTTTCGATATGATTGTCTAGAAGGACATAATGTGAGACAAAATAACCGGACTGATCGTCAACACAGAGAAATGTAGTCGCCATTATGGTGACTAAACCAGAATTTTTGCCTAATTTTGGTGGCCAAGGATAAAATGTTAGTTACATCGGTGGCCAAATTGGCCCTTTCTTTGTTTTTCTGGGGGCCATCTCTGATTGCAACGCGGGATTCCCGCAATGGCGCACTGTGGCTGAAACACTGAGTAGTACATGGAAATTAAGCTTCAGAAGGTTCTCCAGTATCTCTTTGCTATTTGAAACAGGGACCTGCCGAAAATATGACAATAGCGGTTCTAAAACAACTCTTGAAAGATAAGGAATCGCGTTTAGCTCAAATGCCAAAAAATCGGAACTTGTACAAATATTCAATACTCAAGCTGGTTATGTAACTGCTTATGACGGATGTTTCCCTAAGCCGAAGCAGTTTTACTTTGCTGACAAACACCCACAAAAAAAAATTGATAACCACATAGTCGATTCTTGTCAGCATACTTGTTAGTTTCATTTTCAGACTGGTTGGTTACTGTTCAGTTGTTTTGTTATTAAAGAAAGAGTTGGGTAAAGTGAAATATTGCACAATTGAGAATCATCTGTATTTGTGATTAGCACTTTGCGTCTCGACATCGTCAACAGGAACTTCAGATATAAGGAAAAATGCGTCTAACACAGATAAAAGAATCACAAACGAAAAAAATGGTACAAGAAAGGAAGAAAAGTGTCTTTTGTGTGCAGTATAATAGTTGATGAGTAATCGATGGGTCATCGATGAGTAATCAATTACATCGATGAGTAATCAATCGGCCACAAAAGTTTTGGGCTTCAATTACTCATCAATTACTCATTGATCATCGCCAATGATCAATGACTAATCAACTGATTACTCATCGATTACTTGGTGATTACCAGCTGATGTCATTGATCATCGATTAGTTATGTCTGGATATAATCATAATGCAAGTTGTGGTTCAATTTTACCCTTGGTACAATTTGGCCGGTACTTTCCTTTGTTTTGATGTAGGGTAATATTTTAAATGTACAACTAGTAGTAATCGTAGATTAAAGAGTGTGTTCGAGTTTTCGTAGGTTTGGTATGTTAAAAAAAAACAAAAATTCTAGGGACAGCATTTTGTGCCTGAGCTGTTAGATAGGCATGAAATTGGTCTTCCTTCAGCAGGGGTGAAAATAAATGAAATGATCGCAAAAGACGTGCATACGAGGAGGGCTTGTTCTCATTTATACAAGTGTTATGTAACATTAGTTACGTCTGGGTCAGTAAAATACATGGACTGCAGTCAGTAGGCCGCATTTAGTCTGCAGTTCTCATTTCATACCTGAGTCTGCATTTTATGCCCAGTCCGTAATGTTTAGTCCGCGTTTTATACCTTTGTTCATGTTTTGTACCCAGTCCGTAGTCCATAGTCCGTAGTCCGTAGTCTGCAGTCCTTAGTGCATATTTTATACTGAGCGTGTAAATCGACACCAATCATGCTTGTTCTATCAGTTAGCAAGATGACCTGCTTTTATTACCAAAACTAGGACAATTATTTTGTTTACGAACACGACTTTGAATCGCCTTGGTTTTGGGGTAACAGCTACCGGGCATTTTCACTTCCGAAACAATGGAACAGAGGACATGTTCAGGGCTGTCATGAAGTTTTGAAGCAGCGGTTGCATGTAAGTTATCACCGGAGCAGTGAAATACGTGGTCAACGGCCACATGTTCCGAAGGCCCAAAAGGGCCTGAGCATCTAGGAGGTCTGGGGGCATGTCCCCCAGAAATTTTTTGAACATGAAACCCCTGGAAATGCATTTTCCTGCTTTCTAGGGCATGAAAATGGCAATTTTCCTAATCAAAAATGCTGATAAAATAGAGTGATATGTTATAGTACATCATCAGCAAATAGTGAAATAACATCTTTGTTGCACCAAGCTATGCAAGTGGTCCTTATTTTAGTACTGTTTGTTTTTCACAGTGCATAATTTCAAATTCATCCACCTTAATTGAACAAAGTTATAAAATATCTCCAACAGACTTGAGTGTTCTTTGTTTAAAAAGAGATAATAAATGGCAGTCCATAGTCAGCAATATGGTTTGATGTTTGCTAACAGTTATAATAATTCGTTATTATGGTCAAATGAATAAAATGGGAGTGAAACCGGAAATAAAAATTATGATAACATCTCTACCTTACTGAGCTATCTTACTGTTAGAGGAGCTCAAATAAGCTGGATCAGACATTGAACATCTCTGTCCTTTACAGTGGTAATAAGAATAAAATGCTTTACCATTTCTAGACTCGGGAAATTTTTCTTCCACTCTTTGTAGCATAATACTCGGTTTTACAGGCTGCTCACGTGCGGCTGAAGTACTTGCAGTACTTGAAGCTGTGATCGCTGGTATTTGTCAACCGCCTCGACCGGCTGTTTTGTGAGCTTCCTCATTTCCATCGGTCCGTTGGGATTTTGAAAAAAATCTGTCAATCCCAGGCTGTTTTGACGTGGGTTCTTTTCTCTTATTCATATTAAAACATATCTTTCTCTACACACGCGCGGGAGCAAACACGATCGATCAGCCTGGACAACACTCCACATCGGTCGACGGAATTTCTCAAAAGGTAGGAGCAACGCATTGCATAATAAGTTCTGCTGCTTAAAATGGCGTCTAAATGTAATTCCCGGCGATAAAGCAAACTGAAAGTTCATCTCCAGAGTAAAATATAAATAGTAGAACCAAGGAGGCAAGAAACCAAGAAACAGTTATGTTTATTTCAATAGGTAAATGTTTAAAAATAAATTAGGTAAGTGTAGCATGTTCGTACCATCAATCGACATCTTCACCCGTAACATCAAGTGAACTCAGCCGTAACAGGTGTTATAGGTTATGGCCCTTAATGACAGCCCTGATGTTGGTGTACCAGAGCAATCCTGTGGGAGTTGAACTCTTTTCCTATGTAAACACTTTCCTCGCGTGTTGGGTTTACGTTACACATTTTGTGCACAGAAACCTAGGTGAAAGAAGTGAAACTACACATTTCCTCATTTGATTTATTCAGCATAAAGTAGCATTGGTTTTGGTTGAAGAGAAGAGGGTACACAACACGCAGCCAAGCTACAGCTTTCTGTTCACACGAAAAGTCGTACACATTTCGTCAAGACATGCTTGCAAGGTTTTTAAATGCCATTAACACTGACTTTGAGCTTTAAATAACTTATCTGCTACAGTCTTCAATAAGCTGCCTTGAAAAGTCTTACACCATTCGTGAAAACATGTCTGCAAGGTTTTCAAATGCCTTTAACACTGATTTCGAACTTAAAAATAACCAATTTCAGTATCTGCTACAGTCTACAATAAGCCGCCTCGACACTTGAAAGTCCAAAATATTGTGCAACACTCGAAAGAAAGCACATGAATGAACAAAGAGATGACATCATTTGCCCCTGAAGAATTTTTTTTTTGGGGGGGGGGGGGGCGCAAATTAGTGTCCCCCAATAGGTAGATAGATAGATAGATACACAGATCTCGAATTTTTATGCATTACATGATTAGAACTGCGTTCTGTCGAATGCAATTATACTATATGAAACAAAGGAAAATACCAAATTGTACCAAGTGTAATTTTGAACTGGAACACATATATAAATGGGCTAAGGTGTTAGGCTGGTGTGACTTATGTGCAATAAAATTATTGGATGAGGTTGAGCATGGTTACAAGAATTATCAATCATTGCCAAGGTTTGTATTATCTACAGAAGTTAAAGGTTGAAGTGGATAAGACAAACCATGACCTCAATATCTTTGCTGTGATGCTAAAACTGAATCCTATATAATTGTTTTAGTATATTAAAAGAGTAATTCCTTATTTTCGGGTCAACTCTGGGTGTCTTGTAGCTTTTTCTGTCACAGAATGTGAAGTCTTGCAATGTCTTTCCTGTTGTTGCAATGAAATGGATGACATGTTGTGAGATTCATGATGCTATAATTACACTCTATCATCTGTAGCATATTTATTGACATCGGCTCTGCCTGCATAAATCCTATTTGTTTGTCTCTATGACATCGCAATTTAATACCAGCATGAATTGGCTGTATGTTCTCAGCCAATCAGAATAAACCTAAATGTGTTACACAAGTGCTGGAGTAGAATACATTGGTCTTTTGTTTTGAAATCCAAGAGGGCATGTGGGTGTGGGTGGTGCAAACTCACGTGATTGATGTGTCACAATTACAGTAATAAGATTATTGACAGTACCCAAATGAGTTTTTAGCCAGACTATTGTTTCTCCGTATAGGAGTACAGGGAATGTGATCATCATCATAACTTTTGTTTACAAGTGCAAAGGGGATAATAATTTTGGAAAGTTCAATTTATGGGAGATACTCTATCATGGGAATACAGACGCAACCCCATCGCAGTTTTTAATGTTGTAAATAACTCATAATGTAAGATCTCCCTGTCTTTTGGGAAAATAACAAAGTTTGGTAATGATCTAACAATATCTCTAGTCACCCCTAGGATTTTATCTCTACTCAATACTCATTGTAGTAACAGTACTGGTTTTAGTCCATCTGATAGCATTGTGTATTATATCATTAGTTGGAGCAGTTTTCAGATGAGTGTCATGAAACCAAAACCAAACCATTTACTTACGAATTAGACAACTCAGCCAATCTAAAACCGTACTTAAACCAGAACCAAAGTTATTACCTGATTACCTTTGATAATCCTGTCTGAGTATTGGGGACCTTATATCACTTATTTCCTCTTAGGGGATGTGTATGATGGAATGGAGACATCAAAAACACTTGATATGCCAGAAAAGAAAAGATATAAACGGCCGTCGTCTGGTGGGGTAAGGCATACAAGAAGATCTGCTAGTGCTGAAATGATTGATAGAGAGGATGATGAAATGATGGGAGACAATGAAAACTTGAGTCCAGCAAGAAGGAGACCAAGACGAAAGAAAACCCATGGTCAGTTAAGTTTCCTTTATTTGGTTTTAACACTGATGGTTTCTTTCGATACTCCTCTTGTGTTGTCCCCTTATTGCTAGCATTTTGTTTCCCAGTACCCATTTGAAGGAGTGTGGAGAACAAGGACCTTAGAAGTGACTGTTGATGTAAAGTCAAACCCTCCTTGTGTCTCACAGGAGAACTAAGGCAATCTGAAATGAGATTCTAGCAATTTATCAGAAGTCTCTTAAGGTTACTTCAAGGAAACTCCCACAAACTATATATCAACAGAAAGGTTATAAAATGTACAATTCGGTAAAATTATGTTTTGTTTTGGATTTTGCCTTCCAAAGAGGGCAGAGGCCGTCAACTCCAAAATGACCGACTGACGTTCCAGCGAATTAATCGGGTATCAAATGCGATTGTTCATACAACAAACTGTGCAGTGTTGGTAACAAAGCCTCAATCTTCAAAAATGTGTCAGCATTTTCATTTATTTCTATTGGTTATCTTTTTATAGATATGTCAAGTTCGACTATCGAAAAATTCGTGTAACCTGTTACGTTAAAGGCCGCCACGAGGAAAGTATTTAAAATAAAGGAATTCGCCGACATGATTTTGTTCCATATCTGTCAGTGAATGTTCTGACCAAATTTCATGGAAAACCTTCAGATCTGCATACCCTATTAATTCATTTAAAGAGAAGGGATTCTCTCGAAAAATGAGTGCAAGTTTTCGCCTTCTAAAGATTTATAAACATATCACGCCTTCACAGAGGAATGTGTCAACTTGAAAGCTGTGAGCCAATGAAATAACAGAACCCCTAGTGTTCACAGTATGCAAACTTGTGCTTTGCGGACATTAATTTTCTTGACCAAAAAAAATCGACCAATATAGCCCTGCGAAGGTTTGAAGTAACCTTAAGGATGTTTTCCAGGCAGCCCTTCATTTATACACCTAGGTGGAGAGAGGCACTGTGTTAGGGGCTACTGCATGCATAATCAACTAAATAAATTATTGTTTCCAATTTTCTCATATTTTACGAGGATTTTTGCTTACAAATCATGTTTCCCTTGGCAAGTAACTTTTTACCAAACTTATCTGAAATTAATGAAATGTGTCAGACCCATTGCAGTATTTCCAGCCTAATCAAACTGTTTGTGACTTAAACAGAAACGATTATTATATATTGTTTTAGGCTCAAAAGATGTTGTCAATGGAGAAGAATACATTAATGATTATGATGGATATGATGGCCCGGGAGACCCAAAGAGGTTGAGACCAAAAAAACATAAAACAAAGAAATTGCAAAGGTATTTATTACATAGCATTCATAAGGGTTTGTGAAGATGTCCTCATCACTTTATTTTAGCTGGGATTTTACTTCTCATGAACTTGTATTTGTTAGTCTTAATTTCTACTGTGGAAATTCATTATCTCAAATTTCCTCAGAAATGTTCTGCTGCATGTCATATTTTCAACAGTCTTCCTATGTGTTTGAAAATGTTGAACATTACACATGGTCTCTCAGGTTTGAAATATTACCTGAAAAATCTTAGAATTGAGTGTAATTCATAATGTTATATAAAATACATTAATGTATACATATATGAAGGTAGGTAAAGTCTGCATATGAGCCAAGTAGCCCATCAGGCAGGAGCTTATCCTGGTTTCTGTAACTTGAAGTGGGTAGGAGTATTTCTACTCCTCCCTGAATGAGATGCTAGTCCATCACAGGGTTACCCCCAGCATTACCTTTGCTGATATCCATTTATACACCTGGTCAGAGAGAGGCACTGTGAGAGTTAAGTGTCTTGCCCAAGAACACAACACAGTGTCCCCGGCCAGGGCTCAAACCCGGACCGCTCTATCCGGAGGCGAGTGCACTAATCATGAGGCCACCTCACCTCCCACTTATTCTTATATGTATGTAATATATGAATTTATTTCAGTTGTCAGTTCAAGTAATTAAATATCTAGTAACTTAAACATTTCCAGACAACAAAATGGAACTTCAGCAGAAGAAGATAACTATAATGCAGATATTGATGGAGAAGGTAACTAACAGGCCCTTTGCACGATCCGGTCACATGGTACAAAATCACGCATGCTGGTGAGCAAGTTGCACAGTGGGACTTCCAATACAATGCAACTCGTACCAGTCCACCTGGACCTGCCTTTGTTTTGGAAGTCCCACTGTACAACTTGCTCACCAGCATGTGTGATTTTGTACCATGTGACCGGATCGTGCAAAGGGTCTATTAGGCTTTATATTTTAGAAGCTAGTGAGTGAAAATCTTATCTTGATATAATCTTGTTTTGACTACTGAACTAGAAATATCTCTAGAACTTACAGGTTTATGGGGGTTTGTACTAGAAACAAAGTCTTATCTCTGTACAACACCATAGTGTAAATGGTACCGTCTCAAATATTGGGTTAACGCTTTCATCTCAAAGAGAAAAAGTTTGATGGGCAGGTTTAGGATCACTTTCATGATCTTTTCAATTCATCATCTTTAAGACTCTCTTTAAAGGAAAATTTGTCTCCCCCCACCCCTTCCCAACAGCACGTACAATACACCTGTGATTTATTTCATGACTATTCTCTTGTCAGCTTCAACAGTGGACTATTACAAAGTGGACAAAGAAGACATTGTTGTAGCTGACACGCCAGAGACGGCACCACCTGCCCTCCCTCCTACAACACAGACTCTGCCAAGTCAGCCATTAGATGTTGTTTTTATTGAAAGAAGAGGTAAACTAGAAGTTATAACAGTTTCCTTTCTCTCATTACAAATAACAATATTTTTCACACTTGCCAAAACAATTATGTAGTTTACATGTGCATTATATCTCATCCTGGTAATATTAATTATACCTTGACTTGCACCACATGTTAATAAATTATTTAGGGGGAATGTGTCAAAATCAGCAGTTATAATAAAAACCACCATTTCAAATTGGGGAGGTTCGGGGGAGGGGGTTGGATATAAAATCATATGACATGCCTTGGATCTACTGAAAATAAGTATCGTTCTTGCCATACATTGATGAGTCAATTTTGCTTTATTCCAGACGGTCAGGGCTTTACACGTGAAAGGAAAACAAGGCTACTGCAGCTAGAGGAGGAGAGGAAAGAACCTCAGTCAATTCCCAGCAGCAGGCCGATGACAACTGCTGAGTTTGCTGTGGTATGTGAGTTTTTATGGAAAATCTGTTGCACAACCCAAACAGCTTTAATACTAAAAGAAGTATATATTTGCTGTTCAGTTAGTCTGAAAAAACAGGGGCCACCAGCTTGTACAAGTTTCCGAACCCAATTCCATTTGTTACTACCCTTGTTGCATTGGTTTTCTTTCTTCTTTCTGTTACTAAAGTGAAAAAGCCATTGTAGCCATTGAAGTGTAATATTTATAATTGTATTTTTCTTTCTTCAACAGTCTGTGCACCGAGCTTTTAGATCATTTTCTCTTTTTTGTCATGGACTCCTTGCAGGTGATGCACTGACTTAGATGCACAGCTGATGCTTAAATGCTTAGCTCATCAAAATTTGTGACATGCAGTATTATAATTTAATAGAACCCTTTTCATAAATGGCTGCCATTATAAATTCTTTTGTTAGTATTAAAATGAGCTTTACTAACCTCGTTTTTAAGTTTATTATTCAACAGTAGTTTTACTCTCAAATCAGGTTTTATAATAGTGAGATTATTTTAAATGCATACAAAATAATTGTCATATGAAAAGGGTCTATAAGTATCAAAAGATAACCAGCAGTGATTACAGACTGTTGAACTTGTTTGCCTCAAAACGGGCTTTTTTTAGGCAGTTTGTCATCCAAAATGGCATTTATCAGACTTGCTCATCGTGTGTAAAGAACATTCTAATATCAGCGATTTGCATCTGGGCTGTGGCTATCTACTATGTGATAAAAATCTTGCTACTTGGACTTTTGGCCAAAATCCAAAGCTGTAAGTAATAAATATTAAAAAATTTAAATACAATAAATTGGATTTAAAGACAAGCGATCCTTCTTCCTTGATGCATAACCGTTTAGATATTCTTATAAGAATCCTTTCATACTGATGAAATCTAGTGATAAGCTGAGGACCTTGTAAAGACCAAAAACGTTCCAAGATGTGAAAACGTGCTTTCATTGACATAAAAGAATCATAGTAACAATAGTCAGAGACATTAAACCAGTGTTGTTTGTCGTTACACTGCAGGTCTTGCACTCTGTCAAGTCATATTTGTTTACTCGCTAAGCAGCAATAGTGAAGGAGATGTAGTGTTCTTAGACAACTACTACAAACTGGCGCAACCTTTGCAGTCTCTTTACTACATGCTGTTTGCCATTTGTACAGTGTCCGTCTTCGACAGGTGTGTGTGATTTTGTTGTCTGAAAATGTTCATATGTGATAGGCATAAAATTTTATAGTGACTCAAAAAAATGCGATATCGACAACTCTGTTGCATGGCTAGGTTGCTAATCCAGGATTAAAAGTTAACCAAAGTATGACTTTTTCTCTTATAAAAATGTTGTTTACTGCTTATGTAGTTTGAGATCATTCAAACTCAAACAGGGGGACAAAGAATATGAACAGGAAACCTCACTGATAATTTACAAAACTGAAATCAAACCTCTAGCTGATCCTGGGTTAGCCTAATCGGGCTTTGAACAACACTGCCCTGATCTTTAATTAGAAGAAAGACCATCGCAGTTAAATAAATAACATGAGTAGTTGTGAAAACGCCTGAGAAAAAAGTTTCATTCCGCAGTTCAAATATTTGAAAATTCATATATTCTATTTATACTGATCTTTGGTTGCTTGTTCATTGCAGATATGACATGGCAAATCCACGGTCTGGGTTTTTCCATGGCCTGCTCACAAGACCGTCTAGGATTCTCTCAATTAGTGGTACGAAAAGAGAGCTGACAGAAATAGTTAACAATCAATCTCTTCGACTTCTTACGATATTTTAGAGTATCCTTCTATGACAATGTATTGTAATGATTCTTGACTCATAACATAATGACTTTTTTTTCTGGTTAGGCTTTTTTTCGATGGACATCATTTCAAGAACTTGGGTTTTTAACTCGACCCCCATTAGTTAAAAGTTAGCAGGCTTTAAATCATTTAGTAGGCTTCTAATTATATTAAGTGTCCCCAATTAGTAGAGGGTGTTTTCCCTTCGGCTAGCTAAACTTCGACACATGGCTTACCCCAAATGCTTGATTTCAACATTATTTTTACTTAAAATGATAAATGCTTCTTTCCTTCTACAGCATATCTCTTTGCTCTGGTTTTCTCGATTAGTGTGGCGAATATAGACGACAGAATTAGTCTTTATAAAGTGCATGACAACTTATGGTAAGTTTGTAAGCGTTGATTCCAGAAGACTTAATGTGTAATTTATGAGTTAATGTGCGTGAATCAACAGTTAATTTCAGAGTTTTTGTGTTTGTTGTTTAGTTGTTGAGTTTGTGTGTGTGTTTTCAGGGGAGACGCAGAAACGTCTTCTTTGTTAGAGACTTGGAGGATCATCAATCTTATGCGTGTATTAGGAGCCGTGTTGGGATGGGTCTTGGTGTCTGTTCAGCCGACAAAGGACTACACGGCTCGTAAGTAGACTTTTACTTAAATAGACCTTTTCACGGTTTCTGACAACATCTTATTCGGGAGGGGCAAACACGGGGGGGGGGGGGGGGGGGACAAACACGGCAAAAATCACAGTAAATGTATGGGGAAAATGGAAGATCTAATGTCTAGTGAACAACTCACGGAGAATTCGTATTTTGAGATATTTTATGAATTTAAGACTAAAGATACGAGGTAAAAGAATTTACTGATCGCATTTGATGGAAATAGCCTCGCTAGAAAAGCCACAATTAAGGTTTTCATTTTTCCGTACATTTGTCTGAAAACCCGAGTCGCAATTCGCGGGAAAATTTGGAGACATTTTAGGAACAATTGAGAGTGCAATTCCTCGCCTGACAGCAAATCTATGATCTTCAAATTTGACCAAAAAACCTTCTGCTGGGTATCTTTTCCTTGTATCTCATAAAATACTCAGAACGTCAATCACTTTCAACTTATTGGGCATCGAACTTTTAACGTTTCCCATACATTTACTGCAATTTTTGCTGTGTTTGCCCCCAAGCAAGATGGCGTCAGAAACCGTTGAAAGGTCAATTGCAAAAACTCGACCTCTGTAGAAGCTTTGAGAAATATCGTAGCGTTTCTGTGGCGGTTCAAATAATGGCTACGGAGACGGCAGACCTTCCCAGCTATTCTTTTGACTGTAAGTTTATCTTTCAACAGAAAACTTGTATGAGGGAGAGCTGTTACCCGGAGAACAGAGAGTGACACAGCAACGACCCGCTAACAGCGAGCCTCAACTGGTGGTGTAATCAGGCAGACACAGTGATGGAGACTGGGTCGAGCAACATTTCAAGACTGGGCCGAGCTAGACTAGTCCGTCAGCGGGCACCATGTTATTCGTAGAGAAAAACTTTAAGAACAGACGTTTTAAAAGTTCAACTCTTTGAGCACAGAGCTTTACTTCTAGTTTGTACTTTTAAAGAGAGCTACATGCTGTACGTTTTCTTGTTTTAAAAGGCGAACGTTTTCCATTATACGTGGTCTAGGAGATCATTGTAAATGAAGATTTTATTTCCGATAAAAGCCGCTTATTATTATCCATGTTCCTGAAAGGTTTTCTACCTAGTCAAAGAGTGGCCAAAGTGTTTCGCTGTACGTAAACATCCAAGTTTTAAGTATTAGTACAAAAACTTATATCACATGAGCAGGTAATAAATTTTGTTTTGTTTTGTGATTAAGGCTGTTTCACTAATGCTGTAGGCTGTAACCATGGCAACCGGAGAGTGCTGATAGGAGTCAGCTAGTTTCGACTTAAATACTGGAGGGGTTCGCTCTGCGATACTCGGGGTTCTTAATTTGGTGAAGAAAACGTTTCTATATCTTGCTGACTCGTTTCATGTTTCTGCGATCATCGGCAATCATTACCAATTAACTTACTCGGCCAAGTCTTCAAAAAACATAGATCACCAATCAAAAGCTTGTCCGCCCTAACGCAGTCATTGGAAGCCTCATCAAGAACCCCTGGCACCATCAAGGACAATAACAGCAGCAACGTTCTGGGTTTCTCAGGAATTTTATAATCGGGAACACAAACAATCAAAGATCAGGGCACTGACAAAATGCAAGGCCAACCACGAAGTTGAATTCTTTTTATTGTCTGTACACGTGGTGAATACAAAAATAATACGGTCTGAATAACCACACTAAATTTATCTGTGTAAAAAATCTATTTAGTTGCTAAGAAATAAATTTTGTTCCTTAATGTATAGAATAAAATTCCCTCTACTTTAATCACAATTGCGCCTGGTTTGCATTCTGATTCAACACTTTATAATAAAAGAGCTAAATAAATAGGTCATTTCCGAGTTAACTTGTGGCTCTGTTTCAAAACGAGTCCACGTGCAAAACCTTCCATATGAAAATGAGTTTGAACCTGCCGGGGGAACACATTTTCATATCAATGGTTTCGCACGAACACTCTTTTTGACACAGAGACAAAATGCAAATCGGAAATAGCCTATTACGTCAGGACGAAAACGGTGACAATTTACGTAGCTATATTATATTCCAATAGACAAAACCTTTTATTTTAAACCACAAAAATACAATAGATCTTAAAATAACATTAAAATCGTTCTTAAAATAAACGCTTCGATTAAGATTCAAAATAATAATAATCAAAATCTCGTCCAAGGTCTAAGTTTCAAGATAGCACAATATCAAGATCACGTGACTGTCTTGTGCTGGTCACACGAAAAATTATGCATCTAAAAATAGCTCGTCTGCGCTCTTGTCACGTGGTAGTAGGTATTAATGAGAGCTCAATAAAAAGATTAAATTTACACAAACGCTGCGTGATGGATAAAAGACCAAAATTTGTAAAAATTTACATTTTGCCTAAAACACTTCATGCAAACTAATTACTTGACATCTGTGTTGTTCAAATGCTGAAAACACGCTCATTCACGCTATTAAATTTGCTAAGAAGTGTGTTTAGTTCCTTTTAACTCTTCAGTAAATCTTAACAGAGCTGGCGTGTCACGCAATATTCAATTTTCTAGTCTCGTAATATTTCTTCCTTCTTGTCACTCGGTCTTATGTCACGAGCTAAGAGAAAGTCCGCTTGTTTCCAGCTTCTTTGAAAATATGCATCGCATTACTGTTAATATCTACATGCTTGTGCACAACTCGTTCCATATTCGTTACAATTTGGACCCCTCGTTTCACTCTTGAAAACATTTCAGTGTTCTAGCCCAGCTAACAACACTGAAAACTAACAAACACCTTAAGTTTTAAATTTACAATAAACCCGTAAAGGTAAACCGTACAATTTCTCACTCTATCGCCTGGGTTGAAATTGAAGTTTTCGACCACCCGGAGCAGAAGACCGCTGATCGTCCATTCTGTTCGACTGCAAGCGAAGTATAAGACCAAAGAAGTCCTCGTCGGGTACCGTGGGCGCAGATGGTGGCGGCTCCGAGCGCTGATCCTCGATACGGTGAGACTGGGGAGAGAAAGTAGAGATCTCAGTCACAGATCCATCTCTATGCATGAAATTAAAGCCGTAAAACGACAAGGCTTTGTTGGTCCTCCAAGTGTGGGGCTTAACGGTACATGATCGCTTTAAAAACTCAGTACTTTCATGAGGACTTTGAAAACCCACCCTTCTTCAACTAGTCTACGAGTAGCCCCTCTTTCGCTTAGTCTGTCGCGCGTGACGCGAAAGAAAACCTCGAGGTAAGATGGCCGCGCGAACTCCTGGGAGAAGCTTCTCGCCCCCAGGATTTCGCGCAGCCTTTTTTCTTTCGCGCCGCGCATGACGCACTAAGCGAAAGAGGGACTACTCGTAGTCCATTCCTCAACCGGCCGAATGGACAAACTGACGTGACCCACTTGATACTCACTTGACTTCGAAGCACCATTTCATAAAGATCTTCATCGCCCGGATTGTCGCCTTTCCTTGACGTTTTTCCTGGTTTAAAATAATGTGGAATTAGATGAATATGATAAAAAGTTCCTTAGCACAGACTTACCGCTAATTAAATAGTTGGGTAACCTTTTAGCCATATAGTTACTTTACCAAGGAAAACACGAATATTGACCGATACATCTACTATAGGGCGTTTTCACTCAGGTGACCAGCAGCTTACAAATTTATTCGAACAAAAGAAAGTGTTTACATAGGAAAACAGTTCAACTCCCACAGGATTGGTTTGGTACATCAATATGGCCACCTTACATTGCTTTGAGAAATATTCCATATTACATACAAGTAATATAGTGTATCTCTGCTATCGCAGTTTAAATATGTGACATTTAATATAATCGCTCGCTTGACAAATAAATTTTTGAAACAAGTCAATGTCCAGAGACATTTGATGGCAGGACACAGGGTTGCCCCGCAGCTATGCAAAATCTGGTAATATTGCGGAATTTCACTTTGAAAACTTGGCAGTATAACTGCATTTTGCACACTCATTCTACTTAAGATGTGTTTCTAAATTGGGCAGTTGCTAAATTTGAGAAGAAACTAATTACGTGAGCTAAGATTGCCCGTTTAAAAAATTGATTCAATACCACTAGGAATGTGGGAATCAAACGTACTTAATACAGGCATCTGAGAGGTCTCGTCATCAGATGGAAGATCGCTTCGTTGTTCCTCCATTCTGTCGCCTTGCACACGCTCCACCATATCCAACATGTCTTCAGTACTTTTGCTTTTTTCGATTGGTTTAGGTAACTCGCAGCGCTGCTCGTCCATTCGGTTTCCCTGGCAACGGCTTAGGAACTCGAAGAAGTTTTCGTCCAGGCTGTTGTCATTTCGCTTCTGTTAAATGACGGAAATAGAAGATTATAAAATATATATTTGACATGGCCGAGTGGTTTAGGGCGTTGGTCTTGAAATCCAGAGGTCCCAGGTTCAAGACCTCCTGTGTGCCACTATATCTTATTATTACGGCTTTTAATAGCCAACCGAGGAATGTCTCCAAGTCGCTCGAAAATCGAATTTCACTGCGAAGTGTCTCAACACTTTTGTCACTCGTTGTAGCTTTGAACCAAACCATTATAATCATAGATTATGAATACTTTTTCTGAAAATTCGCATCATTGCAATTATAAAACCTAAACTACATTTGATTCCTCTGATCCTACAAAGCCATTGTTTTCATAAACTTTGTGTTCCAACAAAGCTGATATTTGAGTACATTTCATTTCATGTCGATAATTATCTTTATAAAATTGATTGCCACAAAACCAATACTTGCGTATTATTTCTATTTTCGCTTTTCAAGGTATGACAAAAATTTAAATTGATACTTAAAAAATTCTGAATGACATCAAGGGTTTCAAGAGTATATCCTTTTAAATATTTTTTATCTGGTACATCTTAAGAATGTGCTTTATCATGTTTATATTTTACTTCCGTCTTTGTACAAGCTACACGAGAACCTTGGAAGAATCCAGTTAATCGAGTTAGAGTTTATTACATAAACAGCAATAAAATAAAAATAAAACAAATGCATGAAAAACATTGTGAGCAGAAAAAAAAGGTTTGGGAGATATACGCATTTTCTATTTCCATCCCGATGCCAGAGTCTGAAATAGCTCAGAAGAAAGAAAACTATTCCAAAAAGGTTCCATATACGAGGGAATTTAACGTTTGCAAAGTTCAAAAGTCCATCAAGTTGTTGTATCTTTTGTGGAAGCGAATGAAAGCTTTAAAATCACGCAAACGCTCAACCTGGTTTTCCGTCAATATTATTAATTTTCACTAAAAGACTCTTAAGGTATCACTTTCAAATTTTTTTCATACCATAAATTATTAAAAAACACGAAACTATTGTGCATTGTAATGAAATAGGTGTGGGTGTGACAAACTTTAAAATGATCTATCCCGAAAGCAAGGCTGGCACTATTCGACAGGTACAGTCATACAAAGATTGTTGAACAGAAGTGTCTGAAAGGAGTAAAGTGAACAAGTTTCTAGGATAATGAAGTTAGATTTTAGAATTTCGATCACTTTATGAGACCAATATTGACCTGAAGTAACTATCAAACATCCTGAAAATACCCCACCCAGTCAGTTAGAGAACTACACGTCTTGCGATTGTCATTATTCTAAAATATTGTTTACGAAAAATATTGTAAACATTGACAGGAAGTTTTAAGCACACCACAACGTCTCCTCGAAACAAAACGCGTCACAGTGACCTTGCATACGCGCAATAAATCTTGGTGAATTGCTAAGCCGTCCTCTGCGAACTGCTAACAGCGACAGACTACGGGAAATTCCTTACCTCAAACCCCCTTCCCAAAAGTAAACTCAACAAACCATCCTTTTATTTATCGAAAGGATTTTTTGCAGTGTTCATCTTAACTAAACACCAAAATAATAGCTATGATATCGACGAACAAACTGGAGTGTTAGCCGTGAAATGTTAATTTATTTTTTGAAAGCGTCGCCGACCAACGTTTCTTCGTCGTGTTTACTCGAGCTGCCTTTTTTTTAATGTGGAAAAAGCTGCCTCACAAATAAGTGAAGAGATGAAAGAAAAAAAAAGAAGAAAAAAAACAAAAAAACAAAAACCAAACACGAAGCCTCCCCATGTTCGGAGAGCGCTGTAGTTTCCCTCGGCTGTTCACCAAACAAATGAAAAATATTCTGAGCATTTTTAATCGTTTACCTCAGCAGAATGCACACGAACTTGTACATCATCGTGATCCAATGGCTTTCTAGACGTCAAAGACGACGAACGAGCTTTGGTTGCACCCTGGAGAAAGATAAAATCATATTAAGTGAATTACACTTCAAATTTAAGGGCTCCAAAGATAACGAGAAAGCAAGTTTATGAGCGATATTTAAACTGGAAGTTAAGAGAAATTGTCCATTAACCGTGACCACATCGTGGGTTGCAAAACATTAACAGGGATCTAGCGTGAATTTCAAAGAAATCTCTTCGCGCAGAATAATGCTGTGACATATACACCTAAAAAAAAGAAATCACATGAAAATACACTGTCCACGGAGCTTAAAATCCCAGTTTTCTTTTAAAAAGTCCTAAACGTACGGCTTCGGTGATCATTGCAACGTTTTCAAAACAAACGAATGCGTCTCTCAAATTCTGAGGAAACCTCAACAGGTCTTTAGTCTACAGCAGCCGGATTTCTTGCAGCAATTTCGACAGTGTACGCACTTGCTCACAAATTGTCCGCCGAGCGTTTCTTGCTTTTAAATTAATTTCTTACAACACCCGCTTAAATAACTGTAACTGAAGGTGGACGCATCGCCATACCATTATGTCCAATAAATTTGACACTCAAATCTTGCTGCAGACCTTTCACCAAAAAATCGGGCTGTTTTCTAAGAGACGCAGTTGTTTCAAGCTATGTCTGTTCCAAAAGTCTAGATCACAAGCTCAAGTGGTGCTTTTAAAACATAGCGCAGAACGTGCTACGTTGTTCAGTAAGAGGGTAAATATGACGTCACTTGGTCTGAACGAATCAACAAAAAACCGGAAGAATTAGCACTTTTTATTCCGTTTACTTAAGAACAACAGTTTCATGTGAGGGTCTCGAAATGTAAAAATCGAAACAGCATCCTTCGTTCGTGATAGCTAATAACAACTCTTACCGGCACTGATTCGCACTGATGCCAACCGTTCGCAAAGATGTTTTCTGTTAATGGCCCCGGGCGAGGTGCCAAGAATTAAACAGAAATGTTTTTCTTGTAATTAACTACAGCTCTTTAGCGTTCTACGAACATCCGATCGTTAAATGACTGCGAATTACCTCCCCAGGGAGCCATTAACATTCACTTAAGGAAAAACAACAGAATAGGTCCGATATATTACCAGAAAATACCGCAAGTACACTTCCACGTGTTTCTACGCTACCGGACTGGACTACTGGACTACTGGACTACCGGACTACAACTGAAAGGGTTGAAAACTAGGACGAAGTTTATTAAAAGCTACTTCTGATGTTCCACATTACTTTGTCTTCAGCTTATTGATGCTTTTTCAAGATTCACGTATGAAACTGTTTTCAAAACTGTCGCGAAAAAGTAATTAGCCAGGTCCTATAACAACAATTGTGAAGATGTTTTATTGAGAAATTTCATTACGATTAAGTATTTGAACTTCCATTTTCTCAAGAAATTTGTATAGGTAATCCGTATGAAAGCGCGAGCAATTAAGGATGTACACTTCTCGTGATATTTTAATGAGGTTCCACAACAGTAACACTTCTGAATGTCAAGATCTTTTCTTATCTGGGAACTTATGCTCCGCCTTAATTTCAAGAGCTTCTACGACTTTTTCGGTGATTCTAACACCTTCTGACTGTGTATACAATCTAACAAGTAATGTAGATGAAACAGGCATAGCTTCAACGTAAAGGTGAAACTTACGTCAGCAGATGCAGCTGGCTCAGCTTTTCGCTTGTCTGAAAAGGAAAATAGAAAAGACGTCCAAGTAGATAAAGACTTTTTACGCGAGCATGTGAACAACATCAAGTGTATTTACTGAAGTCAAAAAACATAAATTACAAGAGGTGCTCTAACCCTTAAAACAACGAGAAAAATCGCTTTATGGTTTTGTTTTCGATTAAGCTAGTACGTTCGATTAAGCTAGATCGTTCTTCTGCATCTTACTGTTGTTCTTTTGTTTTCAATTTCACGTAGTTTATTCGTGTTTTCTTGTTAGCTAGTCTATTCTAGGTAACACCTATTGTATAAAACCAGAAGCATATCAGGTGATATGCCTCTGATAAAACTTGTATCTTAACTTGTACATTCAAATTCTCTCTAGTTGTAACTGACAATGGCAGAAGTTACTGTAGAAACATGTACATTTTTTTAGAGTGACATTTTCAAGTTTTGCGGTTGACGGAACACTTCTAAGAAAAAATCATTTATCGATCATTTATCTACGGTCAAGGGGTTGCAGCTGATGTTGTTGTCTAGCTGTTGTTGTGTTTACCTGCCTCTAAATTACTGAATTTCCTGTTGAAAAGCTGTTTAATGGATCCCGGACTGCTGCGATGTACATTTTCTGAATTTCCCGCCGCGACGGTCGAGTTTCTACAAGAATAAAATAATACAAACAGTGAGTAGCGATTCGCACAACTAGTTTTCTCTGTTCTAGGTGATTGATCGTTTATAGAAACACACAAAAAATACACTAAGGAGCCACAAAGAAATAAAGATGATTAAAACGGCAGAACATTCAAACAGATTGTTCTGAGATAAACACGAAATCAGACGTCTCAACAGAAATTCAAGTGTGTAAAATGAGCGTGCAAAATTTCTTTACAAGTAGCGCTTTTAACGTAGGAAATTCATCTAGCAAGCAGTCTTGCAAGGACTCAGAGAGTTTCCAATTCGTATTGTCCAATCAGAAGACAGTACGAACACACGTGACGTTAATTAGCAAACCATCTCATGCAGCGACTTCTCGAAGACGACATTTTCGGAAGTAATTCACGTTTGCCATAACCTGTTTCCGCTGAAACCGGGTACTTTTCCAGCCTACGAATGATGTAACCACCAAAAATCGCTCTCGAAAGCTTTGAGAGGAGGCTGATCAGCACTTTTCTATTCAATTAATTTAATGGGATCAACCATTTCTTCATCCCAGATATGTTTCTGTTCAGCAAACAAACGTCGCTGCAGCGAAAGATAGTTTATGGTACTAATATTAACCATGCTACGATCCAACTTCACCCTGAGTAGAGGGTAAATACAGCGAAACGCCCGTACAAATAACTCTCTATATCGTTACACTACGAGACCGAATTAACTGATTATCTACAGTCTTGAATGCACGAAAGCGCCAAAACGAATAGATCTATTAAGGTTGCTTTCCACATGACCGCGGCCATCGCTGAAGAAAAGGTTCAGCAAACGTTGTAATCATATGGAAACATAACAGCTTTTCAGCCATCAGAGTTCGTTGTGTCAGACTTCACTTCTTTCTCTACGGTCTTAGCGATCTTTGTGGAAACCTCTAGATGGAAATCAGCCTTAAGACATTTTATTGGGGAGTATTGCTGTATAGTTTTACCCATTACATGCATTTTGACTCAACCTATACTCGCGAAATACTGCGATACTCGCAAGAGATATTCAGCAAAGCTGGGCACTGGCATGGCTTAAAAGATCTAACCTGGAAATATTGCTTACGTTTCACGTGAATCGTCTTGGATCCCAAGAAGAGATCTGAGGTCTGAGATGTTCATTTGTGCTGTAATTTGTCCTGTGCGATCTCCGACCTTGAGAGAAGAATCAAATAAGAATATCAGACCTAAACTGATGAATCCGTTTCAATGGACCAGACTTATATAACGCCATCGACTGACAAACACTCTTCACTCGACTCTGAAGATGACTTCCGCTCAGGTTGTCGATGTGGAAACGTCAGTCAATTTAAAGAATGGCCCCAAGGGAAACAGTGCGTGAGTTTTGTTTCCCCGAGACCCCTTCGAGGTCGAGGAAAAACAACACAGACAAACAGGCCTCATGAATTTAAACTGGTTTCTCAACAAACAAGCTCGACAGAAACCTTCCTGAAGTGTTTCATGAGAAAAACACAGTCAAGCAATTCAGAGCATAAGTTACGACAAGAAATTCTCTAACATCAAAATGCTTAGGTTAAATTGACTAAAACCACACTGTTTGCAAGTGGAAACTTATATATTTTGTTCAGGTGCACCACCTAATGCCTTGCAGACAGATACCGCGGACGAGAAGACGTAAACCGACGTTGCTTTCTTTGAAAATCAAATTTGCAATTTACTTCAACCAGGAAACTAAAAAATCGCCTGCGTTCAGATGACAGATGACTGGAACTGAAGCAGACGGTAAATAACTGGAAGGCATTGGGAAGTGACGATCTCTAGCGGAAGCTAGGATGAAAACAGTCTATAAACTTTGGGCGCTTTCCATTCAACCAAAAATTCTGAAACATTCGCCAAAACGCCGGAAAATGGTCCGGGCGGGAGGTACTTTCTTATATGCGCTTAATCCACCGTAGGAAAAAAGATGGCGGCTGTATATTTTACCACAATCCCTTGCGAACCTAACACAGCCTATAAGGAACTAAGAAAAGAAAGCCAAATGTTTATAATAGTTGTCCCTGTACAAAGGACATTGAGTAGCCTGGGTTTGAAGATTTTATAAAGTTTCTGTACGTTTTTATAAACGTTTTTAAAGTTGTCATGCGCTAAGAACTGTGGGTAAATGTACCAGCCGCCATCTTTTTTCCTACGGCGGATTGCATGTAGGTACACACAGAACCAAAGGATGTGCTTTTTGAGCCGTTTTGGTCTGAATTAGGGTTTTAATTTCGGTTCGGGTCTGAAATAGGGTAAGGGTTTTAAGAAGATCATGATAGCCTACAATCCACACCCAATTATTCTAGGGGTGCCTCCCAACCCCTGGGAAAATGGTACAACAATTTTCAGGGACATTTTTCGGAAGAGCCGAAAACTGCAGATTGGGGAAATGAGAACCATTTAACCGAAAATTCCTGAAATTTCTAGAAGATAATCCAATGGAATAGAAATTCCCATTGAGGAATTTTCGAACATTTGGGTATAACTCGCCACGTTGTCCTCTTTCCGGACCGGAAAATGCTGCCCCATTCGCAACTGTAAATTTTAAACTGGAATTTTTGAACGAATGGAAAGCGACAAAACCAACAAATCACACGACGCGAGTGTCGCATTTTCAAGTCTGGTTTGAACTTGTACTAAATTTGGCCGTGTTTCTGCAAAATGAAGCGGAATCTTTAAAAAAATGGCTTTGTTATAAGATTCACATGGCAGTATAACAGTTGTGAATGAATTCACGAAAGTTTTTATTTTTATAAATAAGGAAATATCACTTATTGCCATTTTGAAACTACAGGCTTAAAACTTATTTTTCTTTCGGTTTATGTTTGTCTTCACAGAATGATAGCTAAACAGCTGTCAATCACCTCCAGTATGATCAACAAACGTGGATGATTTAAACATAACTAACAACTGTAACAAGTATGGGTTATTGACCAAGTGTGAGGTCAAGATGACTGGATTTTGGCCAAGTTCTTTTTTTGCGTGTTTATGGACCGAGACGGAGTCGAGGTCCATAAACTCGCAAAAAGAGATCGAGGCCAATATCCAGCCATCTTGACCAAACAAGTTTGGTCAATAAAGGATTTATCATATGGCTTTCGGGGAAATTTTTCTTGCGGGACACGGCGGGAAGTCCCGAGCGGGCAAGATAGCTCCATCTTGCCCGCTCGAGTAGCCAATCACAGCGCAGGATTTGATTCATCTTGCCCGCTCACGGTGCTAGCCATATAATAAATAACAGTTATCGTCCAGCCGGGTTGTTCAAAGCCCGATTTAACTAACCCAGGATTAGCGAAAATTGTGATTTCATTTTTGTAACTTTTCGGCGAAGTTTTCCGTTTATATTATTTTTCCTTCTGTTTAGAGTCAACCGGTTTTCGAACAGCCCTGCCAAGCTCACAGTCTTTTGAACTAGCCAAGACCTAAGTTCTTCGCGTGAACACCAACTTGATGATAACGAAATCTCAATCATGCATAACGAACACAATTTTAGTTTCAAAAAATTTATCATAAATTTTCTCGGATTCATTGAGATATAATCAAGTAGTAAACAGTCTACTTGTAAGCAAAGCGTCTCCATCAACGAAATGTTAAAGGGAAAAACGATTCTCAGATTTAGGGTATGCGTCAGCCAGATGATTGACTTTATTGTAATTTACCAGAAGATGAATTTAGAATTTTTGCCAAATTCACCCAAAACGTTTTTAATTGTTGTACCCGGTGCGTATTTTACGAAAACACAATTTCGTTTCTCAGTTACACGAAAACACAAGATTTAACATCTGGTAAACTCCAAAAAATTGGACAAGGCTATCGACCAAAGAAATTGAAATGGACATTTCCTGACCTGGGTGCCCTTAAAAAAAACACTTTTATCTCGCGTTTTGACACGTGTTAAAACAATAGAACGCCCTAAATATTTATTCGCGAGGTTTTTGCTCACAAGAAAACAAGAGTCAGTAAAAACTCTGAATTATAAGGCTAAAACATCGTTTCCATCTGCGCAGATGGGCTTTAAATGTCTGTAGGTTATAATATTGTGTATCTATGCGTTACCTCTTTTGAAATCTCCAAGTGTTTCTGAGCAAAGTCCAGTGCTGTTTCGTGGTTACCTAAAGCCGTATGTGCATTACCCAAACTCCAACATGCCCGGCCTTCACCGACCCTGCAAGAAATGGAGGCAGAACTGATTTGAACAAGACCAGCGTATATGTAAGGCTTTACGTGATCAAAAGATTTGTTCAGAATACAGTACGAGGCAAAGCTCCCGTAATTACACTCTTGAAATGTTTGATCGAAAATGTACACATGAAGTGATAAGTATGGCTTTTGTGTGATTGAGTACAAAGTGTTAACGACTTTCTCGGCTTTAAAGAGTCAATTGTTCGGTTTTTGTATAGTCAAAGAGAGTATAATTTATTGTAAAACAAGTACAGGTAGCTAGGAAGTTTGAGTCTTCTAACGCACTGGAAAGCAAAAACAAAAGGAAAGAGACAAATTAAAAGAACAGATATCCCCAACTGGGCTTCTTCAATAGCTTCAGAATTGTTTCGAGAGGATACTTGGCTTCGGGAAAAGAAAAACAAAATGGCGGGATAATTGCTTGAATTCATAACAGACACAAAAGAGGGTCGTGTATTTGCCAGCACTTAGGATAGCCAGTCAACAAAGAGTTTGGTTAGCAACAGTTCCGGGAACGCAATAGAAGAATACTAGAGTTCGTCAGGATATTTTTGCCATTTTGTTGCAAAAAACCACTTGTCACAGAATTGTCAGACAAAGATTCTGTTTGATGCGTGCCAGGCTTCTTTGTAGATGACTTTTAAATTGTCTGTGAGATCATTTAATCCGAGTTGACGAAAAATATTAAGACAAACGTTTTGGGTAATTTTTGTTTACGCCACAAAAATATCTTAATATTAGCACAGACCTGACGCAACTTACGTTAAGCCTGGCAAATATTTTATATATAAAAAGAGATCAATTGATATCGACAAGGAAAAGTTTCAATATTTGTTTCTAAATCGGGTGTATATTCCGAACCTGCCTTCGAGACGAAAAAAATGACGTAAATGACGGTTGTATATAGCTCACCTGTCTCCCAATTCTTGAGCAATCTCCAAGTGTCTGGAGTGAAACTCTACGGCCTCTCGATAATCTCTCAGCAAAGTGTAAGTGTTTCCTAAACTGTAACAAGCCTACATATTTGGACGCAAGATAAGAGAGGTTAGAACTTAAAATGCCCTTATCTGAGCAATTAAATGCAATAAATAGTTAATTTTGATAAAGGTATGCTTTTTAGATGTGCTGTTCTGAACAACTGATCCAATCCCACAGTTTCTGAAAATTCATGAACTGTGACTGATTATGATTATTAATAATTAATGATAATATATGATAATGATGTATGATAATGTATGTTAATACATACCTGTGCTTCAATAGCTCTGTCTCCCAGTTCACGGGATATTGCCAGTGTTCTCCTGCAAACAAAGGGGACATTTGCCATGACTAACATGTAAGGTTGTATATTTTCTTTAATGCAACTAAAATGTGAGACACACAGTGCCCTAATTATTTGTACACTCCAGTTAAAGCTCTTGCAGGGGAATGCGGGGGAATGTTGTTTCATCAGGAGGGGAGGCTGGGTGGATGAAAAGGGGAGCTAAATCTAGGCCTAGGTAATTTGATTCTTTGATTAGGTAGGCATTGATTTTATTTGTATTGGATCTTTCATATGTTTCTTCGCTATCAGTTTAACAGTTGGAATAATGCCTAATTGGCTTTACAAACTTAATAAACATGATGACGAAGATGGTAGTCCACACAGACTTCAAACTTGAAATGTATCCAAGAAATAACACAGAGCAAGATGCATAACATGATCACACAACACAAAGGTTGATCAAGAAGGCATGTTCACCCAATATTTTTGCTGTGTTTTAAATTAGCTTTTTCAAAGTTCAAACAAACCAAAAGTTCTACTTACTTGTAATATTCAGCAGCAACCTCAAACTCGCCAAGAAAAACATGTGCATTTCCTAGGTTACTGCAGGCTCGTCTCTCTGCTGGTTTGTCGTTGAATTCCTCTGCAATGGCTAACCTCTGGATATCAAATGAATTTTAAAAAATAATCAGAATGGTCAGGGAGTTGTGGCATGAAATCTGGCAAATTATGTTTTACTCGCTACAGGTACCAGGTGCTGGTGATAACTTCTGAGTTCAGGCAGAGCACAAAATCATTTACTACAGCCTATGACTCCTTGATGCCACTTTGATTGAGCTGGTAACAATGATTTACGAGAGTAAAATCTCCAACTAATATGTATGTGTAAATGTAATGGTAAATTTATTCATAGTGTCAGTTGCAAAGGGATCTCATCTAGTCAATCATGGTGAATGAAAAATTAATGCAGTTAGTTGGTTAGGAATCAAAGGAAAAAAAAGGATAAGACATCTAATGTTGGAAAAAATGTACGACAGTGTTTGATTGGATCAAATTTAGCCCAGTCAGTGCAGAACCAATTAACCTGTGAACTGGCTCTGCAGTCGAGGAAGGGGCAAAGAGGAAGCAGCAACTTCTCTTCATTCTCAGCCAGTTCCTTCTCTGCCCTTCCAGCCAGATTCTGTTCACAGGCTAAGAACCAATGAAAACATTTGTCAATCACTCTACATGTTGTCAAAAACTATTCTTACTGTGGTAAATCCATTTTCCACTAACACTACATGTAGATCGGCCTTCCTTAAATTAACTTACATGTAATTTTCACTGACATAATTAAAAGGAGGTAAAGATAGATTCTTTATTCTGCAAGGTCTATAAATAATCACTAAATAGTGACAAATAAACACCTCTTCATGGAACATGATTGCCAGTTCAAAGTTTCCTAACAGATAATGAGTGTTGCCCAGATTGCCACAGGCTCTGCCTTGAGCACCTCTGTCACCAAGCTCTTTGACAATGGCAAGGTTGGCCCTGAAAACAAAACAAGAAATGCTTAAGAGGGGTAGTATTGTAGAGTCTAGGACTTAAAATACAAACTTCCCAGGTTCTTATCCAAACTTTAGACCAATTCAGCCAGAGCTAAAACACAATGGTTTTGAACTAAGCTGAACTGAATTTCTTGATGATGCTTATAATACTGTATAACTTACATGTATTACAATTTTGTAACTCCACTGTGGTCCAATCCTTTGTAAAAGGTTGGATGCATTACACCAGCCCATGGAAGCTACTCATTTTAGTGACTGTGCAAATACTTCCACTGTTTGCTTTAAAATGTAAACTATCCCAGGGTGTTAATTGTATGTTTTGAAGAGGCTGGGTACATGTACACAACCGCCATGATGACAAGATGGCCCCCTTGGGTGTCAAACTTTTCAAGGTGATTTTTGAACTGCCAGTCAAAGTAATATTCCTGCAGCAGTTATTGCCCACAATAGCCCTACATCATAAGAAAATAAGGGATGAGCTGGAGAACTATTAAGTCTCTTAAGTTGCAATTAGACTTCAGGACCCAGTTGTTCAAAAGACGGATAACGCTATCCAGTGGATAAATGTTGACAAAACAAACCACACTATCCACTGAATAGTGATTTATCCAGTGGATAGCCTTATCCACCTTTCGAACAACCCGGGTCTGATCCATACTACCAGTTAGAGCTTATGCCACATTCTATACTAGGAAGCAGCCAAACAGAGCAATGTTCCCTCTCTCCTCAGATGGGATGCTAGTCAATAACAGGCTAGCTCGTAGCATTCAAAGATTCAAAGCCAACAGATCACTGGTACCCATCTCCTGGCTCTTAATGCTCACTGTAGTATTTTTACTTGGCAGCCAGCACTTGCAACTGACTTACTTAATCTGGAATTCAATGCATTAGCAGTTACATTTAGGTTATCTTATCTCCCCCCTCATGCTTAAAAATAAGTGAACATTAAATTGTTACTTACTCGTAGAATTCAATAGCTCTTTCAAGTGCAGAACGAACTTCTTCAGGAAACTCTCCAGGGTCCTGATGGAAATTTCTTCCAAAGTGTTTACCTTTTGCATGATACACATTGCCAAGATTATACAAAGCTCTGGCTTCACCAATCTGAAAAGACAACAGTATTATTTTTGATCAATCTAAAAGGGATTAGGCGGGGACTTTATTTCCTCCAGTGTGGTCCAATTATCACTTTGTCTGAGTGACTACCATCTTTGAGACATTCAGCAATTTTGATTCTTACCTTGTCCCTGTCTTCATCATGAGACATGTGTGTCAAAATAAGCTAACACCTACTGTATTTTGCTGGCTCTTGCAAGAAGGAATTCTCAGACTTCTTGGGGATCAGGAAGAACACCCCACCCAAGAGAGCAGCATGAACTGAACCTAATTCTCCACCATGGGATCACTTTAATTTTAAATTTTCTGGAACCTGAGTGGTCGTGCAATAGGCTGGCTTGGTGACCTCATGGTTAGTACGCTTGTTCCCGGATTGAGCAGTCTGGGTTCGAGCCCTGGCTGGGGACACTGTGTTCTGTTCTTGGGCAAGACACTTAACTCTCACAGTGCCTCTCTCCCCCCAGGAGTATAAATGGGTAATAGCGAATTGTTGGGGAAACCTAACAAATTGTGGGAGAGTGACCTGCGATGGACTCTTATCCCGTCTAGGGGGAGTAGAAATACTCCTAGCCACTTCATGCTACAGAAACTGGGATAAGCTCTGGCAGCTATGGGCCAATCGGCTCCAAGGCTTCTCTACAGACTTCATGGACTGCTGGTTTCTGCAGAATCAAGCAACTTAAAACAAGTATAATAAGTCACTTCTCCTTGCTAGGATGCTAGTCCATAATTAGTACAGGACACCCCCAGTATTTTACTCAGATTGCACCAGAAATTCACAAGGTTTTCTATGTCAGAGTGATTTAATAATTAAAAGAGGTTAGATTGCGGTAAATTAAATTACTCGGTTCTCAGTGCTTCTTTACAGATCACCGCCCCCCGCTTTTAATATACTCCTGAATAGAGAAAGGCTCTATGACAGTAAATTGCCTTGCACTAAATACCCAAAGAACATAAACACAAGGAGGCTGATGAGGCTTGAAATAAGCAGATCTATGGATCTGAAACTTAAAGTGAACAAGATGGCCCCTGTAACATAACAATCACAGGCAGACAAATTTTGCGAACTTAAAACTAAATATTCATTTCATGCTTCCTGACCAATTATTATAAATCCGTATATAATTTAGAAACAATCCAAGGTAATGCCCCAATCACATCTTCCCAAAAAATCTTTAATTTTCACTAATCTTCTGTAATCAGTTTCATCACGTTGATATCTTATAAAAGCTCTGAAGAGGTGAAAAAATCATTTTCTCAAACAACTGCTATTTGCATATTTACAAGAAAATATTATTCCACACTTGCAGCACTTTGTAAATGCTTTCAAATGAAAACAGTCACTTCAGTGACAGCTTGAATTGCTTTCATAATGTTATCTGTCTCTGTGTATCAACAAAAGGTTGTTTTTTAGAACTTTTGCTTGACAAGAAAGATCTGTGAAGCCACAATATGTACACTTGTAAATATTAACTTAAAAGTGGGGGGTGGCGATTCGTAAAGAAGCACTGAGGAGCGAGTAATTTAATTTACTGCAATCTAACATCTTTGGCAATTACCTTAAGTAAACAAGTTATTTATCGAAAAGGAAGTGTGCTACCCGACTTACGGAAATTTTAAACAATGTTTTCTTTCATTCGAAACTATGAAGATAAATTGCATGTCATTGCGGGAAAGCAAAAGATTACAAATATAAAGAGGAAGGAATCTACGTACTCTGGGTATTTCAATATTTATTTTGCAATATCAAAGCTTAGCGGAACCAGCGCAAATTTGCATACTTTGGTTACCAGACATCATCAGCATAAAGTTTCATGAGGCTTAATTTACACGTACCCCGAACCCACATCAAAGCGTTCCGCAATGTCCGAAGAAAATACGCTATTTTGCTAAATGACTGAGATTTGAGGGCATAATTCCGCATCACACGATGTTCGATTTAATTGGCGAAATAGATATAAGCTTAAATCAAGCAGACGATATGTACACCAATCAGACTTGTACCATTCGAAAAGATCGCAGCAAGAAATTATTACATACCTATTCAGGAAGTGAAACGATTAAACCTTAGCGAGTTTATAAGCTTATGTTTATTTCGAGACTAAACCGCACTATCCTCATTGCGTCGTGCGAACTGGTACTAAAAATAATAACACTTTCGATGACATATTTAGGATTTCGTGAGCACGATATTTACTACTACGTAAGCTTATAACAAGTATTTGCTTCAATGCGGTATGAAACACGACGATCGTTTGATCATGATCGCTATTCGTTTTAAACAATACTTTTCAAAACAATCAAATCTACTCTGAAATAATGGTTGATTCGAATGCAGTGCAACAATTCGAATGGCTAATAAAAGATTCATCGCAAAGTTAAGAATGCACATGCCTCCGTATTTTGCCTAATAAAAATCTTCAATATAACAATATAAAACTAATCTTTCCAGAACGGATAATTTTAAGTTGATATTTAACGAGAATTTGAAAGGGTCGACCTTCGTTTTGGAAAAAAGTCGCTACGTGCTTGCAGTATATCAATAGAATCTTTGCTGAAGAAAACAATGAAGGTTGTAATAGCACACATTTTGCAAACTACAGAAAGCCAATGTTTATTTTGACTGAGAAGAAAACCACACAAAAAAAACCGCTTTCCGATGAATTTAACAGAGTAAACAAGAACACGTACGTTATATGAATCGCGCACCACAAAAAGACCGTGTTACAAGGAAAGAAATGCAAGAATGAACCAGAAAATTAGCCAAATCATTGTGACTGTACGAATGCTCATTGTTGGGGTAGCTCAAATTATGTCGCCACCTTTGAACTCGTTAACTGTTCTCGTATAGTAAAAAGAAATTTGATCGTGCTATATTAATTAAACTTGCTCTTTGCACCGAATAACGGGAATCATTTGCACACCAAGCTTACAGATTTCCCACAAATCATTTTAGCTGTAGCTTACCTTATCACCAAGTTCCCGTGAAATATCAAGATGCCTCGTGCAACAAACTATGGCTTCGTCGAATTTTCCCAAAACCTTCAAAGTGTTCCCAAGGTTTCCGCTGGCTTTAGCTTCTCCGACTTTGTCTCCAAGAGTCCTAGCTAGGGTCAAATCATGACGGTGGAATTCCAGGGCTTTTTCGTATTCCTGAAGGTAGAAGTAAGCGTTTCCTAATTGGCTATACACAGCACTTAGAGTCTTCAAATCCTCTGTACCGACTTGGACGGCGGCTTCAAAGAAGCTGACACCCGCGCGGCAATCGCCGGCTTTGCAGAGTCTCTCTCCTTCCAGTGCTAGTTCCATGCAAGATGCTTGCACGGCCATTTTGCTTGATGCGATTAAAGTGAAGATTCCTAACGGATGGACCGGTTGTCAAGAACGCGTAACGATTTGTGCGAGGAAATTATCGACAGCGAGATGTGAAGTTCATCAGAGGACAATGGTAAATAAATCACTAACTAAGCCGTCACAGACGGATTTGACCGGAAGAATGCTCTGAAATTCTGCATCGGTAAACACAAAAAACAGACAAGTTTAGCTACTTGCCACGCATGAAATATTCTCTACGTGTGTAGAACTTCTTGTTCAAATTGTTCGTTCTTGACGGGTTGCTCGTCCCAGGTTGCTCGCGATGTTCCTTCACGGTATCGAACGCCAATCAGATCGCTTCCGGTTGGACCCATCGAGTTTTTTTTTTCCCTTGATAATCCAATATAAATGAAGCAATAAATTTAAAACTAGGGTATCTAAAAGATAATAATGCTGCGGCACATTCTATTGATAGTGACATATTTTACGCAGTGATTCATCTACAACTTCATGCATGATGACACATGGATGGCGAGGTGTGACAAGGGATCGTGACAAAAAAGCGCATAGTGATCTGACCCATGTTTGAACATAAAAAGATACACATCAATCTCCCCTTTACCAGATCGCGGAAATCGAAAGATGTGGAAGTTGTAGGAGCAGAAATCTAACTTATAAATTCTGTATTGATACGTATTAAATGTCTCAAGAATGTTGACAGACTGTGTCGAGGACGCGTCCATCGCGATGTGTGAAAATGCTAAAGCTTTAGCTTAAATTCATGTTTGGATGAAAAGAAATAGATCGCAGCATATATGAAATTAGCGTGTTCTACGGTTTTCGTTTGTTTTAATTATTCTGCAAGCTTTAGGAGCGACGGTTTCTCTTCATTTAAGAATTCGGCCAAGTAGGCGAGACTGCTAAGAAATGACATACTAAGTTTAAAATCAAGATGTCACAATTAATCGTCCAGATTTACAAACTGTCACATACTGCATGCATTAAGAACAAAAGCAAGAGTTGTGAAAGCAGGCACAATCTCCTTCACATCGTTTTACAGGTAAATCAGAGCAAAACACAACCACTAATCTTTCTCACTGGAATCCACGCGAAAAGGCGTCCTCCTGTAGTTCGTGGCGCAACGCACTCTGGTAAAAAGTGGCGCAGTGCACTCTGGTTAAATGCGATGCATTCTGGTAAAAAGTGATGAATTCGAGAATTTGGATCCCCTTTTATATATTCTTCTTAAATCCTGTTTATGTTGCTGCTCGCTCGCTACGCTCGCTCCGCAGCAAAAATTGCATGTACCTTCCTTCAGTGGGACCAGCAAACAGATTTTGGCTACGCGGACTTAGCTATTTTATAGAACTACATCAGAACCAATAGCCAGCCCAGGCTGAAAAATTATTAAAAATTGTATGCACGGCTAAGACAATTTGGAAGATTTCGGATATGTTACGTGTTTTCTTCATCTTAGCTTATAGAAGATTATTAAATATTAACTTTAGTAGGAGTCTAGGATAATCTTATTACTGTCTCATACTCTCATTTACCTCTGATTGTCTCTTCTTTGGAACTGTTATTGGAAAACGGAGGGATAATCAAAATAGGCTTATAGGTCCTTATAAGTTGTTATCCTTGTACATTGTGTCTCAGAATTTTTTAAGAAAAAGTAATAATTTTAAACTAGCTAACTGGTGTGCCTGTGACACGCCATTTCTAACATTCCTCAAGAAACTCCCATGAGACCCCAAGCGCTAAACATTACCCACACTGCTTTGCCTCGAAAACAAAAAAATGGCGGGCTGTGGGAGTCATTTCCCCGAAATAGATGAATGATTTCAACTCGTTTGAAAGTGTTCTAGTTCAAAATACAAAGGGATTCTTGTAGGGTTGAAGCAGAAAGACTTTCATTCGAGTGACGGACTTCGTTTGGATTTCTAAGAAGTAACGATCATGGCGGAAGTTTGGTTGTTTTCGTTTGTTGCCCTTGTGATCACGAAAACGAAAGTAGACGACTAGAACCGTTCGATGGCTTCTTCGACGGTGTTTCGTGGTCGACGGGTCGTAGATCCCGTCCCAGTTCAGCGAGGTCTGTCGCCGAGAGATGGAAAATACCAGTCTTCGTTCTCAGGTAGTACTTTTGAATGGTGTTAGGACAAAACTCGTGGATTTAAGCTTGCTTTGGCTTCGCTTACATTGCGATTAATCGGATCAATCATCCCGTTTTGTTTTGATGAGATCAATTTGTTTGGGACCTGCGGTAGGCAAAGTTTGAATGCGGTTTGTTGTTTTCTGTAACCATACGTTTGCATATTTTTTACTCACAATTTGATTTTAGATTTAGCGGCAGCTTGGGAAAATGTTGGGGAAGCGAAGTCTGCGGTAAGTATTGTAATCCTAGCTTGTTTTGTCTGGTTTCAGTCTCACAGGTGGTCGACTGGGCGAATTGCTTGAAGACGAATCTGGCAATATGAATAAAAGAAACGCTTCGTATAAGCCTTTTTGACCCATAGAAAACTCATCGCAATGCTGTTAGTCATTGTCTAGAAACGTTTCCCCGCATAGAAGTTTTTGCCGCTTACACTGAATTGAAACTGTAACTTTTTATCAATTAATAATTAACTCAACCAGTTTGAATCGAGTGCAAAGTGAAAGACAGTGTACAGTCAAATAAAGTACAAGAAGATTTTAAAGAACTTCTAAGGATTTTGTAGCCAATTACATCATTCTCCCAAAATAACACGAGTTGCACAATCAGAATCAAAAGGAGGTGAAAATTGTGACAAGGGTGTACAGGGAGAGGTTGAGATTGAGATGTAGTTTTTTAGATACATTCATCATATACAGGTAGCGAATGTTTAGTTATTGAGATCACTGAATAGGTTACATTATAGCAGCTTTTGATTTTCTGTACTCTGGTTAGATCAGTAGTAGTAACTTTCACTGAATGCATAGACTTTGTTTTGTGAAACAAGCTTAACAGTAATGATTGATTGCCCTGCAAGTCATTATCTGAATGTCCTAGAAAAAATCAAGTAAACAGATTCTCACCCAGAACAAAAGAAAAACAACCGCAACATAGATGTAGTTCAGTGTATTTATAGTAACGCTTGGTGTTGTTTAGCATACCATTTGTTGTGTCATGGTACAGGGAAAAATTATGTGAGGAAAAGTGTTTTGAACAAAATTGATTCTAACTTTTATTCTGATGTTGACATTATAGTCAGTAGTAATATATAATTTAGAATAAGTTTAAATTTCTATGTGATTGTGAGAACCAATGAACATTTGATTATTGTCATTGTGTTATAGAAAATATCCATATTCCCCCACAGAAGGGATTGGAATCTCCTGGGGATGGGGTGTTCTGTAAGAACAGAACATATAAAGAAATTTATGAAGCTTAATTGGAATTTCCAGAGGGGAGGGAGGGTGTAAAATTCCTTCTGTGGGGGAGGTATGGATATTTTCTGGAACTGCACGTTACACTTTGAAACATCTTTCTACAACTCCGCATTTTCTTCTGACACACAGCTTCAGGCTGCTGAAGCCAGAATAAACGAAGCAAATGCTGGACTTGGAGATAATGAAGGGCTGGACACTCCTATGGAGGAAGTATTCTCAGAGACACAGAGATATGGAAGAGTAGCCAGATATGAACTGCGGCCGAATCATTTTGGACAAGATGTAACCTCCGTGTCTGGTCGAAATAATTCAAGAAGGGCAAATGATTATCGGATGGTAAGAAAACCGGTACTAATTACGTTGTTTTATGTACAAATATACAAATTGTGTGTACTTAGATCTCTTAGTGTGTTAGGGGTTTCATGAATGTTTTCAGCTGAAAGACAACTGCTTTTCACAGGCATTCTTTATAAGAAAAACTTTCCTCTGCATGTAGATGGTCAAACCAAGTAGCTAAAATCGTCCTCACAGCCAGTCAATCTGTGTGATGCCCAGCTGTTACTGAAACCCCTAGTGTGTACATGTAGATTATAAGCTGTAGCCAAATTAACTGCATACATAATCTAAGTTTTAGAATTCCATTATCATCATTTCCTTGTCTTCATTATTTGGAGAAAGGGTCCTGAAAAAGTTTACCTGAATTAAGAATAATGTTAAGGTCGGACACACAAGGTGACAAATTACTGCAACAGGTCCCTGCGACAAACTTCTCAATGTTTGTTGTTTCCAAAACAGATCACAGCGACATGATGCAGGGAAAAGTTGCAACAAAATTTTCTATTTATGTGGCATGGGGAATTCTTGTGAAAATCACCCATACTCTCAATTCTGTTGTGGCCCCATCACGTTGTGTCATAGCGACTCTGTTGCCTAGTATGTCCTGACCTTTAGTTTCCATGGAATAAAGCCATAATTTCTGCACCTTATTTTAAGTAGCAAGTAATTTCTGTGATGACATAATAACCATCCATCCATACATGTAAAAGTATTGTTCTCAGAGGTAGACTGCTTGCATATCCAGCTATGTGGTACTAGTTTGTCTTCCTGCACTCTTTATTTAATTTCTTTTGTCTTCAGAAAAAGTTTTTTTTTTCTATTTCTGTGAATTTGGTTTGAGAGTGTGTGAAGGGTGACTGCTGTGTGGGAAGAATATATTGGTAGGTGACATGATGGTCTTGACTAATGGTTTAGCATTTTGAGAACTTCTATGTCATTCTTTTCTTTACTGATTTATTATCACAGAATACCAACAGACAAGACTTACCAAGCAGAGCACCACTACACACGTCTCTTTTGTCTCCTCCATCAAAGGATATTCATGCTGAGCTTCGAAATGGTCCCACGTCAAGAAATCCACTGCCAGCCTTTCCCACATACTCCTCAGACTCTGGAGTAAGAGAGCCAGGCATTACAACATCTTATTCTTCAATCCATAGAACAAATGAGCTGCCAGGCCGCAGATCACCTATAAGGTTTCAAGGCCTTTCATCCATTCCTTCTGCTTCCAGTTTTGACGATTCTTTGGAAGTTGGAGGTACATCTAGGCTCTCTAGGAATGAAAGTCGTCCAACATCCTCACTTGGGCTTAGACCTGTAATAGCCAATAATTCAGGTGTGTTTATTGTGGAAAATTGTTTCTTTGTTGACGGGTCAAGCTACTAACCTTGCTAATTTTCTCTTTATGTCTGAAATTTAGATGCACTTGCAAGATTAAAAGAGAGAATAAAATTACAGAAAGAGCAGGCCTCAAGACTGAGTCCAACTGGTTCTGCTAACGGTAAATGTTATTACTGATAATTAATAATTTTGTTTTAACTAATTAAATTACGCGTACTATTTTGATATGGCAGCATATTTGAAAGGGCCTGGTACAGATTAGAATATTCCTGCTTCAAATAACTTGCGGTTATTTTGTTGAGAACATGACTTCAAACAGAACAATTATGTTTTGTTTGGGTTAAGGCTACCCTGTGTCCTTTAAGCAATCTATGATACTCTCTTGATCAACTATTATTTATGTAAATTATCTACAGGTCTTAACTCTTTTGAACTTGCTCTTTTTATAAATTCATTCCTTGATAATGGTGTCATGAGGTTGCTGAAATGTCAGAACATTGTATTGTTAGTTTTTATTTGTCTGTGTAAAGTAGTTAAACTAAATTAAATTAACTTCTCTTATGCAGGAAATAGTTCTTCAAATCCGTCCCCTCCTCCAGACATCCCATCTGTGGATGCTGCAGTGGTGGAACCTTACAGAAGTGACATAGATGTTCCAGTGAGAGCAGCAATTTCAAAACGTAAAGTAGCCTCTGCCCCTGCTGCCCCTGCTTATAAAGGTAACTGTGATATTGGCAGCTTATGGTGACCTCTCAATAATGCATTCAAACTAATTACCGGCTTGTATTTTAAAAACTGGAAGCTACACTGCTATCCTTGAATCAGTAAATATCCTCTGAATATCCATCTAATCTTTCTCTTTCATAACAGTTGCATGGATTACTTACATGTACCAACCCTTGTTCTTTTGTATGCTATAGGACAAAGAAGGTTTTGCTAATAAAAAGTTTTTGTCTGTAATTAATTACAGGTTTCAGTGAGGTTGAGTCAAAGGTTACGACTAAATCTGAGGCAAACAGAAAAGTAAAAGCAAAGGGTTTTGCAGTTGACAGCACAATAGCAAATTCTGCCAACCTTAGACCTCCAAAACCACTGCAAAAGAAAGGTACGTTGCTCTCTCTTATAAATTTGTATTAATTTTTCTAACTAATAAAATTTGCTGAGATACAATATAATCTTTCTTTCTTTAGCACCTCCTAAAGTACAGCGAGTTATAGCTCCTTGCCGTCCAACAGATATCATCACAACGTCTTCATGGCGCACTGGTCAGCGAACTGTGAAAAGGATCTTGGGGCCTGCTAAGAAGACATCAAGTTCTGCGACAGGCCGTCCCCAGTCAAGTAGCAGTCAGGACACAGATGTGTCAGAACCCAGGAGTCTGAATTTCCAGTGGAAAGATGAAGATGATGACAAGAAGGGTGGCGAGAAAATGAATGGTGACACTGCCGTAAGGGATGGAAGTACAAACGTTGAGGTTCCCAGAGAAAAGTCTCCAATGCACGAAGAACACATTAATGGACTAGATTCTGGTGAGAAGGCTTGCTGACAAGGAAAAGATTGAACTTGCAATTTGTATTGCTACGTGTATGAAAATGTTCTATGCATTTTTCCCTCTTTGAACAGATTCTGAGCTTTCCCAACACTCTTCAGGTCCAGCAGCAGAATCTGAAGCAGATGTCAGTGAGCAGGACATGAAGGATTTAAAAGGCAATAAAATGCTGTCAATGGAAGCCAAAAATATTTTGTCTGACCTAGAGTTAGATACTGATGATGAGGCGGGTAGGTATTTCTCACTCATTGTTAAGTAATAGGAAATAGAAAACATTTTCTGTGTTTCTATTGAGCTTTAGAAACACGTGTGGAAGTTTGGGAGAACGAGAAATGCTGTGGGACAGGAGTGTGCTGTGGGGCAGAGGTGGACAGGCTTTTTAGAGTTCTCTCAAATTTTCCTAAGTGCTCTATACATGTAACCTGCTAGAAACATGCAGAAAATGTTTTCTATCTTTTCTTAGAGAACAACCTAAAGACAAAAAAACAGTGTGACTACAAAAAGGTTTTCTCAGTTTCTATCGAGTTATTATCTGCGTGGGTATTTTCTTTGGACTATTTTCTAAATTCAAATCAAGTTTTTTCAAAAAATACATTTTTCAATGTGAATGTCTTTAGAAAATAACTACTAAGTCACTCATTTTAATGTTGAACTTTTTCAGAGAAGGAGATTGAAAAGGCAATTCCTGAGTCCAAACCCAAACAGAGCAGAGTGAAAAACTCATCAAAGAGAACTCAGAGAAAGACACCATTTCATCCACAGTCACAAGGTGTGAAACAAGTTGTTTTTTATTCTCTTTGATCTGTGACAGGAAATTGCAAATACAGGAAATACGTCTATTTTTACATACATGTGTTGCCTTGACCTTGATAATGATCAGAAAAGCCACTTACCACGCAATTGAAAACAGTTCTTACTGGTATACACACATAATGTAATTTCCCAGAACATAGTTTCTCCCAAAACAAAACAAGATGCCCGGCAGTTCACTGCGTTGAATTTGTAACATTTTGTTTAACAGAACCTTTTTGATTGCCGGTTGAATAATGAAGACACAAAAGAATTTTTAACTTGTTGTACCAGTTACAGAATTTTAAAATTATCAATGTTTGTTTTTAGTTTCACAACAGCCAGTCTATCCCAAGCAAAAGTCAAGACACTATGATGCAGATGAAGTTAAGGTTGGCGGCAATGATTAAGTTTTGAGTGTTATGATTTGTAATAAATTTTTAAGTAGTTGTGCATGTATTATGTTTTTTTAAGCTACAAAACACTTGATTCAGTGTAAGGCAACAAAAGCATCTTCTTGTCTGTAGCTTATACACCTCTGTATCTGTATCAAGCTAGAATATTCCTTTTGGTAGATTTCCTTTATAATTCTTGAAGTAAATATTTCAAATTGTTTTTTGAGCAGAAATACATGGCTAAACAAATGGCAGAGAGAAAGAGAAAGTTGAAAGAGGACAAACTTCTGAAAAAAAGGGCAGTGGAAGAAAAAAAGAAGAAACTTGAGGTATGTTGTGCTGTTTAATATCCTTACACAGTGGAACTCCACCTTACGGCCACCCCATTATTATGGCCACCTTGTTATTACTGCCACTTTACATGTATTTTGGCCTGAGCAAAAGCTTGGTCAGTCATTTTGTCATTCAAAGAACCCTTTTAATACGGTCACCCTGTTAATACGGCCACTCCATTAATATGACCAGATCTTTTTGAGGCCAGTTGGTGACTGGATTAAAGGGGTTCCATGGTAAATGTTAAATATGTTTAAGTTTCCTATAGTTTACATGGACATCCATTTGTCGCAACCTTTTTATCAAAATTTGATTTGGAGTAATTTTTTTTCTCAGGAACTGTACAGTAGGCAGAAAAAGAACCTTCAAAACAATCTTCATCATAAAGACAAGAAATCATTTGGGGAGACTTATTCTAAAGGCCGTAGTGATCTCAGATCTGTTATTTACCCTTACAATCATCCTTTTCAACAAGATGAAGTAGAGGTAAACTGTAGTTATCGATATTTTACACATTATGTACAGTAGATCTCGTTTTCAAGGGTCCTCTATGTTTTAACAGATCTTTAACAGCACAAGAAGAGCATTTGAAGAAGAAATGCTTTAATGCTAAAGAGATCCTAACCATCGCATTACATGATACAACTGCCTAAGGATGCATAAATTACGACATACTTATTCATGCTCTTATTCACTCATGCACATTCTTGTACGTGCATTCTTGTACATTTTATACATAAATTAGCACATTATCACATTCTATCAATGGTAAAATTGCACAAGCAACATGGGATAATAATTATTAACAACATTGCAGGCCGAATAATTATGATGAGTGTAATATGACGGGACAAGACATAAGACAAACCAAATAATGTGTATCAAGACCTTCCTCTTTGGAAATACATTCATAACTTATGAACTACACTCATTTCACATGTACATTGTACGTGTAGCTAAAGCTGCTATTATTTTTTTTCCTCTCTCTTTTTTTTTTGAAGTGTTACAGTGAAGACACTGGAGTTAGTGAATCAGACAAAGGTATTTATATAAAAAAGAATAAAAAATAATGTGCTAGCTCAATGAATGTGATCCTTGCAATTTTGAAGGAAATCTGCTCTGATCTCTTCTTGAAAACTGATCATTGAAAATTGGTATCACCTGATATGCTCAATCAGTGATAAATCAATAAGGCTGAAAATTGTCCTGCAAAGAGATTTTAATCAATTATTTCTTCAAGTGAGTTTCATCAACTGTTGCATGTTTTCTTGCAGCTCAAGAAACAAAATGTCTCATTAAGTGACGTGTTGGGCAAGTGCTGAAGTATCCTAAATAGGCTTGTGATATCTGATGTCATTGTGAAAAGGAACCATCAATGTCTCAATGATGTTTAAAAAATTTAAAAATTTTTCATGTCTTGGACCTTGTAGTACTTAACAATAAATACTTCAGTGGCAGACCTGAATAACACAGTAGCAAAACAATGTTCTACTCTGTAAGTATGTGCTTACGGCAGTCATTGATTGTTTCAGAAAATCTTGACATCGCCTCCTTCAGAGGTCTCCCAGCTTATCCAGCTTTTAAAGGGAATGGCAATGACCACCACAGCCTTTCTAGTTCACCATCAGGGTCCATGTCTCCAGAACCTGACCAGTTAAGTGACAGAGAAGAGAAGAGTCAAGTTCCACATGTGACAAGTGTATCAGTTGGCACTAAACTGGTTGATATCAGGCCCTCTGCCTATGTTGGCTTCCCTGAAGGTACAGCATATGTAAAATGAACTCTTGTGTTAACCCATTTGCCACTAAGACAGGGCTCAAACTTTACATTTTTGGATAACTAGCCCGTTGGGTTAGTAGCCATAAATTCTATTAACCAATTTTGGTCCTAGTACATGATGTCCAACTTCACTGAAAAATTAGCCAGACAATTTTAAAATGTGGTTGGACAATGTCTGATGATGGTGACTATTATTTCCAACATTGTTCTTAATTTTTAATTTCTTTTTCACACAGAAAAACCAAGAGATGACATCTTGGCAACCAGAAGTGACTTGGAGCCTCATTCTTCCAGTCCAAACCCTCCAGACAGAAACAGACCAGGTGCTGTGCCTTTAACTGGTGTGTTTATGAATTGTTTGTGTATTTGCATTGTAGTTCTAGTTAAATTAAATGCTACCCAGGATTCAATACTAATTTATCGCAGTCCAGTGACTTGTTGGTCGTTTTTAGCAGTAGTTCTGTGACCTGTGATACAATATTATACTTGAAGATAACTTGGGACACTATCAGGCCTTCATGATATGCTTATGCTAGACTGCACTTCCTCTTTTTACAAATCTGTGGCTCATTGGCTTTTCTTAGTATTGTCAGTTAGTTTGTAGCTATTATTTTAGAAGTATCGCACAACAAGTTCAGACTGAGAGGAAGTTATCTCTACATTTAATAAATGGTATTACACTTCTCCAATGGCCCACAGAGAATGAAGAATTGAAACTGTCGGGGAGTCCTCCCAGAGAAGACAGAATTGCAGCCATCAAACAGACTGCAGCACAGCTCAAACAGCGACTGGAATCAGAGGCTTGGAGACTGGGCTTAAACCTACAGCCTGCATCACCTAGAAAACCAGATGAACAACTAGGAACTTTAACATCAACTAGTGACTATACAGTCTTTAAGGGAGCACTCCCAGGTATGACCACTTGACATTTTTAGTACATTTTGTTGGTGACTACAGAATGAAGGCTCTTCATATTAACAAAATTAGTGAGCATATTTACCCTGTAAAAATGCTAATCACAGGTTGTGTTTTTTGTGTTTTAGGAGTTGACAATCTCCATGAACAAGCAGAGCTTAATCAAGAGCTGGTAAGTAATTTCAATTTAAATCAAATTTTCAAATGTGTATAAGGATTCTATTATAATTCAGGGTTGCCAGGGTGAGGGGAAAGTCAGGGAAAATTAGATTTTATTCAAGGTCAGGGAAAAGTGAGGGAGTTTCTAAATCCCTGTTCAAAGTCAGTGAAAAGTCAGGGAATTTTATCTTAAGGTTGCCGCAAATTATTTTATTAGATGTTTTTGTATAGACAAGGCAATTTTGTTTTAAAAATTATCTGAGCCATCCTTATTTTTGTTGATTCATGGCCAGGATAGTCATTCTGCAGGGTCAGTGAAAATTGCTTTACAGTCAGTGGAAAGTCAGGGAAAAGACAGGGATTTTTTTTGTTCTGGTGGGTGGCAACCCTGTAATTCTAGATCAATAACCTTGAGTAGTGCATGTTTTTGTTTAGATGTAGTTTGCAAGTTTTGTGTAACATGTACATGTTTTTATTGGTGGGTGTACGAGAAATTTTCTCTTTGGAACTGAAACCATAAACACTAAGAAGAGAAGGAAACGCTTTTGTTGATGGCTGGTAGATAGTGGTTCACATGCTAGCACCACTGAAATTTTGACATTGTATTCTCTCCAGGATTCCAAGACAAGTGCTGCAACAACAATCCAAGCTGCCTTCAGAGGTCACAGTGTTCGGCAGGGTCTCAATTGGAAGCTACCCTCTGGTAGGACCCTTAGGTCCACCATCAGGGAAGGGCTACATCAAAGACCAAGAATTTCAGGGGCTGGGGCATCAGAGTCGTCCCAGTACTCCACAGCCAGGGACACTGTGGTCCCTAATGAAGGAAACAGCAGCATATCTGATATCAATACATCATACAGTTCTGCCCGCTCTAATGCTCAATCGCCAACACACAGCTCAAGATCTCTAAAGGTAAATGTTGTTTTGTATTCATGATAGTTGTAACACATTCAGAGGATACCATAATGTCAATGCCATCATGATTGTAAACAAAATGTTTCAGGCACTTAACAACATGCCAGGTGACTGAAATCAATCTCAAATTCTTAAAGTGTCACAACAGCTACACAATATTATGGGCCATTTCTGAGTTGCCTTTTGCCTCTGTGTCAAAACAAGTCTGTGTGAAACCATAAGAAAATGTGTTCCACTTACAGGTTCATATTTTACGTAAGTCAAACTCAATTCATTTGAGAGGTTTTGCACAAGGACTTGTTTTGAAACAGAGATATAACGTAACTTGGAAATGACCTAACTGGAAAAAATTTGTAGTTGCTTCCCTACTGTAATTTAGAAAAAAAAAAAAAACATCTGTTAAATCCGCATGCCTGACATTGCCTTGGTCTTTTTTTTAGGATGACAGATCATTGAGTGTTAGAAGTCCATCTTTGCATGAATCAGAAAGAAGAAAACATGTTACAGGTACATGCATCACTTTGCAGCAAATATCGTGGGGTACTTACAGAGCATGTAATACTACTGTGTGATAGATGGATGATCTGAAGTCTGCAGTTAAGCTTTTGTCTTTGAATGAGATCGTTTCATTGCTGTACTCTGAATAATGTAAGCATTTCGTCTTTTGTATATGAAGGATTGTCTCATTAGCAAGCATTAAGGTTTTATATGTGTAGTGTTTCATTTGTATCTCTCTCATTTCACAGGGCACGTGTCTAAACAGTCCAGGGAGACAAAGCCTTCAACTCATCCTTGGAACAGCAAAGGTGGTGACAGGTAGTTACCTTGAACTGGATGCTCATTTCGTGTCAAAGGACATGAAGACGTGTACTTAAAATAGTATAAGTAAACAGCTTAGATGACAGAGACATCCCTGAGTGACTTACGTAATAGTTTTGGTAAATGTGAAATTAAAGCTCTGTATCATTAATGTGACTGGAGTGTACCATGTTGATACTGATAAATATTTGTTTCTTCACAACTTTTAATTTCAGGTTGAGTGTCATCAATATTTTCACGAGAAGAAACCCTCACTTGAAATTTCTGCCCACAGAAGGTAAAATATTGATACTTGTCTCCAGCAGTTTTTCATTTGTGCCACTCACTAAAACGATTATTTCAAGTATCCTGAAGCATCATTTACTCACTAAATGTTTATATATTTATGCCAGAGGAAAGTTTAGAGGAGGATGGATTGGAAACAGGGAGTCTTCTCGAAGAAACCTTGCTAGACAACAGAGCAGGAAAAACAGCGAGTCTACTGGAGCCAGGTGCAGACTTGGATCAATCTGGAGGCCTGTTAGAGCAAACATTAGTGGAAGAATCTCCTGAGAAGAGTCAAGACCGTGATGAATATGACGATGATGACTTTACAGGCTCATCACAGGGAAACAAACGTGAAGGAAGTGAAAAGGTACATGTATGTAAATCAGTTACAGCTGGGAAACTGCTTTTAAGCTTTCAAAGGTTTCAGCTGTCAAAATAACAGTTCTCCACGCTGGGTGCCACACATTCCTTTAATTTATGGGAATTTGATGGCTCGGTTTTTCTACGTGAATTAGCAGCATGTGTGGTCATGTGTTTCAATTACACTTGTATTCCGATTCTTCGAGCATCCAAGGGAAACGAAAATTGGTTCGAAGAATCGGATATTTCGAGAAGTCGGGGGTAAAATTTAGTGTTCCACTGAGGGAAAAGAAACGACAAGGTTTGGTTTGAGTTTTTGAAAGGCTGGAAAAATCAAGGGTTCGAGAAATAGGGATTCCACTGTTTTTTCTTTAAATTTGCCGAGGAAATCGGAGCAACATTTCATGTACTCTGGTCCGATTTACATTGAATCATTATAAATTAGTTTCCTGTGGTATTTCTTTAGGGCAGTTTTCAATTGAGTGTCGTGAAACCAAAACCAAAGTAATCACTCTAGCCAATCACAAATTACACAGACCATCCAAAGAACCAATCAAAACTCAAAGCAAACGCACGTAGCCGACGTAAAGCGCGGGAAAACGTGTGCGAGCGAGTTACGATTGGTCTTGTTTTTTACTTCTGATTGGATAAGAAAGTGGCTTGAGTATTTTTTTAAGCCAATCGCCTAGCAAAGTAATGCCAGACCAAAGAAAACGCGAATTATGTTCGACACCCTAGTGAAAACCGCTCTGTTATATAATGAATTTTAATTTGAAGCGCATGGAGAGTAATATTATCAAGAATTCCTTGTTTCTAAATGAATGACAAGTTTTGTTTTCCCCTTGCAGCGCACTCCAAGCCCTGATAGGACTCTACTCTCTGCTGACAGGAGTCTAGAGAGTGGTCCACTGTCACCCACCCTGTCAGAAGGAGAATTGTCCCGTGCAAGCGAAGTTAGCCAGCGCTCTCCGACTTTCTCTTCCACACGGGTAAGAATCTGACCTGCTGTTTCGGAAAAATAGTTCTCCGAGATTCATCTCGTTTTTGTTTCTGATGTTTCTGATGTCAGATGAATAGGTGCCATCTTAGACAAAAGCTGGTAGAGTATTAAACCGAAGCGTTTCTGATTTGTATCTTGTGACCAGGAAAAAAGCTTGAGTTGCAAGGCCGGTTTGCACAAGTGTGTCACGCTAGTAGTCACGCCAGCTTTTCACGAAGGGGATTAGTTTGTTTGCTCAACCGAAAATAATGATGAAAAAGAACCTAGTATAGCTTAGTTGATGAAGTTATATTTCAGTATTGACAAACTATTTTCCCGTTTACACAGCGTTCTCCTCCAAGAGACCAAGAGACTCAGAGCCATCTTCCCCCTTATACCCCACCAACTCGCCCACCTCCATCAGTGTTCACGCCCTCTCATCAGGGAGGTGACCGCCTGTCACCTGGGTCTCTAGACATGAGGCTGACAGCAGAACTCAACAGACTGGAGTACATGGAGGAGTCAGTGCGCCAGCTGACTGATGTTGAACGAACTCGTGCAGTTTCCATGGCGCAACAGGAGACTGTCTCATTGGCTCAGATACTCAAGGTTAGTACCTCACTTTAGGGTATGGCATTGTCCTCTGAGGTGAAAAAAGGGGAACTCCAGTCTTCTTTTGCATTGTCGAGTTAATGTCTGTATCGTGGATTGCCTTTTGACAGCAACCTAATCTGCCAGGCCCTGAGGTGGTTATTTCGTCACGAGGCTAGCTTCAATGACGTGCATTAACGGCTAATATTGTTATGTGTTATTTTCTCTCTGTTACTTTCAGTCCAAACAACTTTCACACGCTCGTGATATGGAGAATCTAAGGGCTAAAGCTCGAGAGGAAGCTTTAGAGGCAGCCAAACAGCTTGAAGAGGTACAATTTAAATTTTGCTTGTAACGAACTTCATCTGATTGAATTGAACCGTAAACGTACGGACAATAACAAAGTTACAACAAGGGCCTCACAGGTGACATGTGTAGAACAACTTCGTGAGGAAATGTTTGCACACAAGCTTGTCTCGTAGGTAGTGGTCACGTTAGTTTTCAGCGTGTCAAATTTCATGCAACATGGTCTATTGGTCAGCTGGTTACTAAAGCTTTGTTAAGGTTGTATTAAAACTTAGTTTCCGATTCACATTAATATCCATGGTGAAAAAGGGCATTCATTAAAACCTTTAGTGCTTTTTATTTTTCGTTTCCCGTGGTCTTGTAGAGATCTACTATAACTAGTCGTTTTGATTTTTTCCAGGCCCGCCGTGCTGCAGCGGATGCAGCTGCAGGTGCTGCGGAGACAATTGCTCGGGTCAGACTTGAAGCGGCTGCTAGCATTTCAGAATCCGCTGACAGGCTAGTGAAGGTAACATATGACGTGATTTTATATTCCATACTCGTCATATTCATTTGAATGTGTTGCATTGTTTTATGGTCTGTTTTTCTTCTCCAAGGTGCAAAGTGAGGCAGCGCGAACAACAGCAGAGTCAGCCAAGCATGTGGAGGAGGTATGTTTTGATGAATCAGCATGACTGATAATGCATCAATCGGCCGAGGAAGAATGAGCGGAGAATAACACAGACAGAGCCTAGAAACGCGCAGCGCTTATTATTAAACTAAATTAAACCCGGTCGAGATTTACACAGGAATCTGTAACCACCACAAGTTGAAGGCTACGTTTTGTTACAACGTGGAGCCGTATTTCACGTACCCTTTGAGTTTCAGGTGACGTTTAGACCTGATACAATGAGAGTGAACATTCGTTCGACTCCTGTTTAGACCAGCGACGGTAAAGATAATCAGTCCCAATTGGTCAGTTGGGTTGGTCAGTTTAGTGTCAAGATATTACTGTAATTTCTCGCTGCGTCTCTTTTCTTTTGTTTCCAGGCCCGCTCTTCAGCCGCACGGACTTTATTAGATGTTGCTAGACAACAGACTGTGGACACACGAGGTGTTGCCGCCGACGCAGCCAGCGCAGCCGCAGAAGCTGCTGTCAAGAGCACCATGGCACGCTTTCACGAGCAGCAAGAACAGCTGTTAAGAGAAAGAGAGGCGCGACTGAAGAGCTATCGTGACCAGAGTCACGACGAACGCACACGTGACAGTTACTCAAGCTACTCGGCCAGTGAACGCACGGCAGACAGCTACTCTAGAACCAGGACTTCACGGCCAGGAACAGACGCGTTGGACCGGGCTTCCCAAGCCAAGGGTAGTCCTGGTAGCAGGACGTATGTTAGTGATGATTTAGATATTTCTAGAGGCTCGCAGCAAGATAGAACTACAAGGTAAATGAAATTGCTCACTCATTTAGGGCCTCCACAGACTAGACATTTAGTTGTCGACAACTATTTGTTATCGACAACTGATTGTGTCCGATGCGAGCATTTCACACATTGGAGTGTTAGTTGTCGATGTTTAGTCAGGTCAGCGAGACCTTGGGAACTAACTTTCACTGCGCATGCTCAAAACACAATACGCATGCTCAAACCAATGTCCACCGACAACGCAGTTTCGATAGTTGTCGACAACTAAACCAATGATTCCCACACACGTAAAAAAAACGGTCAAAACGTGGTTGTCGACAACTTAATAGCGTTTAGTTGTCGACAACTCCTCTCACACGCTACGCTTTTCAGTTGTCGTCTAGTCTGTGGAGGCCCTGAGTGTTATTTCAAAAAGTCGTGCTACAGAAACTTGTAAAAACGCAGAAAAACATACTTTTTGTTCTGTGGGCATATGATTCTGGTATTTCACTTCTAGTGATGGTATTTATTTTTAAAACGTGTGAATTTCTTCGTACAAAGAGGTCAGCGCAGATCACTGATGTATTAGCATATATACAGCTGCGCAATTTGGAAAATTGTACAAAAAGGTAATTTGAGGACTGCTAAAATTTGACGACGTCAGTGTGGTAGTCAGAGGATTTTTTGAGTTGAATTATTTCGTAACTGGACTAGGATGTATTTGTGTCACCTGTAATATTGCGCAAGGGACTGTCCAAATCAATGTTGATTTGAACACGTGTCCAAATGAAGAATTAAATTAGACAGTCTGCAAAAGTAACAAACATTTTGGGCTGGTATTGTTTAATGAGCAATATTTATTAGGTGACTTGCGCTAATGTCATTGTTTATATCTCCATTTTAGAAATTTAAAACCATAGCTTGGACTCAGAGGGTCAAAGCATTATTTATTATTCCGCTTGCTTTCTTTCGTTAGCGTTCGTACAGCAAGTAATTTGTCAGTGGACCGTTCCTTGAGCCGCAGCCGTCGCACTCCGTCTCAGGCGGATCCCGCTTCACACTCGAAGCACGCGCCGTCAGCCGGAGAGGAGTCGGGGAGCATTCCTGAGGAGATGGAACACAGTGTTGCTGAAAGCGTCCTGTCTGATATCGGGCTTGATGTGGCTGAAGATGATTCGCTGGCAGAGGTGTTAAGCGGGGATAACCTTAGGAAACCTACTGGTAAGTACATGTAGATCTCTATAATACGTTTGTTTGAAGATGTGACGAGTCTCTCCAGTCGAATGACATACGTACTTCAATCAACCGATCACAACGAGCGAGCAAGAATCAAGCAACTAAACCTAAATAAAACTGCTTTGATTTTTTACATTTAGAGCGCTTGGAGAGGTCTCCTGAAGACGACTACACGCTGAACTTTGAAGAGTCGGTGATGTCGTCGCATACAGCTACAGATGACGAGATCGACTTTCGAATGATTCTTCCTTCTGAGAGCCACAGGCGTCGGAGCCTGGGAAAGACCGGAAGGAGCGGCAGCATACCCTCTGACCAGGGCACTGTGTCGTACTCGTCTGTAAGTATGGAAGACCTGGGCAAAATATTAGCAACTTAACTGTAAAGCTGTGGAGGCGCGGTGGCCTCATGGTTAGTGCGCTCGACTCCGGATCGAGCGGTCTGGGTTCGAGCCCTGGTCAAGGACATTTTGTTGTGTTCGTGGGCAAGACTCTGTACTCTCACAGTGCCTCCCTCCACCCGGGTGTATACAAAGGTGCGATGGGCTAGCATTCCATCCAGGGGGGAGTAGAAATATACGTAGTCGCCTCATGCTTTAGAAACCGTGGTGGGCCACTTGGGCTCGTATGCAGACTTTACCTTAATATAAAACGGGAAATTTAAAACTGCTAAGTCTTCTTACGCCTTAATAGGCCTTGCGCCATAATTGTGCGGTAGATCCGATAGAAAAGAGAAATTCGCCAGATGTTATTTTATTTTATGTTTTAGTGATGGTATTTTTTTTTCGTTCAGAATGGAGTGAGTAAACAATACAGTTCGGCTTTTCTTGTGACGCACGACTGAGTAACCTCTGACTTGTCATGATGCAGCACTATGTATTTATGTAATTTCCGTTCTATTTTTAGGACGATAACCACGATTCGCAGGATTTTCCAGTTGATAAGGTAAACGTTATTTTACTTGCGAAAGACATCCTTGTTAAATGGATATTGAAAGTAATGATCGCACTAGGACCATCTTGTGACAGTTGTCATCCATGGGAAGCAGGGATGACGCAGTGGTGAGAGCGCTCGCCTCCTACCAATGTGGCCCGGGTTCGATTCCGGCCCGGTGCCATATGTGGGTTGAGTTTGTTGTTGGGTCTCGCCTTGCTCTGACGGTTTTTCTCCGGGTTTTCCGGTTTTCCTCCCTCCACAAAAATTCCAATTCGACCAGGATAGCGGACCTCCATGAAAACCAGCTTAGAGTGATGTGGCTGCTTCTCTTGATATTGTAATTTTCATCCATTGGCATTAGTTACTACGGTTTAAATGGGGGAAATTTTCTTTATTTGTTCAGAGCCTTGAAGTTCACACTGTTAACGTATCTTAACACTCTCGCTTGTTCTTATCAGGTGCTGGAAGAGTTTTCCGCGGCGCCTTTTTCCGGTGAGGACTCGTTCTCCCAGTTCACGTCCGAAATGGTCCGTTTGATGAAAGAGGAAGAAGTTCGAGCCAAACATCAAGCGGGCCTCCTGCGCCTTCGCGAAAAAGCCCTCAAGGAAAAGACGCGAGCCGAGATGGCCTGGCTCGAGTGTCAGAAACAAAGGCACCGCGATAAGGGTGCTGATGACGTCATGCCGTCAATCAGAAAACGCCAACGAGGGGTTCTGATGAGACTTCAAGCTGAACAGGTAGGGTTGTAGGACAAGTGTCGCATTCAGTGCTAGAAATTTAGTGTACGTCAACGCCGCATGAATTATTTTCTGTTTTCTTTGAAGGAGACTAGGTTACGCAATTTTCGGCGATTTTAGCGATGACCACAATTTATAATAGCTTAAAAAAGTAACTGTACACGAATTTAAAAAAAAAAAAACACAGAAAAGCCCAAAAGAGGCACAGATTGGTAAAGTTGGAGACGATTGTAACGGAGCGCATTCGGGTAAACTTGAAAAATGTCGAAGTTTATCTCAGTTTCTATGAATGCGTTATTTCTTACGGTGGTAAACCATCTTCGTGTGTCTTGTGGCCGTGGTTTTGTTAAAAAAATGCTTGATCTGTCAATTTGAAGTTTAGAGCTCGTAATTACCAAAAATAAACGTAATTGCCTAAACATTGGGACCTATCCCCTTATTAATCACCAGCTCTAAGTCTAAACAAAGTAGATATCTGAGCATGAGAAGCCGCATTTCAAACCAATTTTCGTCATTTTGTTTCTCTTCAGGCGGAGATCAAGCGTCTGAAAGCAGCGAACCGTGCAGCCAGTTATGAACGTCGCCTGCTGTTGATGCAGCAGGAGGAGATAGCCCGACTAAGGAAAAACACCAAGAAAATAAGAGAGAAAGCGGCCACAGAGCAAGCCACTCACGGACAGGAACGAGGAGAAAAAACTGCAGAACAGGACTTTATTGAACAACCCAAGGTAAGATTTTGATTAACAACGGAGAACTAAGCTAAGTATGAAAATTCAAACAATTAAGGATTCATACTACCTCTGATGTATGAAAATTCTTTCAAATTGTAGAATTTTCAAATATCACTCGCAGTGTAAATCCTTATTTGCACTCGCATTCATACCATTACCCATACATATTTGTGCAGCAATGGTTTTGATTAAAACCAGAGAATAAGCTAAGTGGATAAGTTTTAGGCTTATAAATTAGAGAGGAAGAACCTCGGCTAGTCAAGTCTGTCAAACAAAACAGTTTTTAGATACTGTTATCATTAGTGACTTGTCATGTATGAAGGATCAAATTTAACTTGTTAGTATATCGTAATGATTAGACATAATTAGGTACAATCAAACAGTAATTATTGTAATGTAAGAGGTTTCTATTTTGTAATTAATGCAAGTAATACCTAGTTCACGGCTACTGGAAGTTATGAATGTGATCTCGTGTTCTTAAATAAGGTGATGATGAAATGCATTTATTTCAGAGCGAAGCTGAATCAACTGAAATAATTGAGGAGCTTGAAGAAAAACCCGCTGACCATTCCACTCGCAGCCGTTCATCCGTTTTAGAGGACATTACGACTGCCTCACCTTCGGCTTCTGCAAACGCGAGTGTCGCTGAAGAACTTCCTAGCTACCAGTCTCCTGGAGCAAGTCGGACCGAGACTCGCCCGTCCAATGGCCACGGAGGGTCTGGTACTGCTGAGAGGAAGAGACTGTTGTCTGAGGGAGACAGTGACGAGGGATCGGCCAAAGAAGGGACCCTCTCGGCTAGCAAAGGATCACCAACAGCTTCTGACTCGACTGTTATGCAGAAACTGAAGAAGTTAAAGAATCAGTCCAGCGAAAGGTCAGTCGGAATAAACGACAAAAATGTATTAAAGGTATAGATTTAATGCTTTTGAAAATTGCATCAGCTCTATCCTTAGGCACGTTTCGAAACATCGGACGTCTTACTTCTCGGTGTGTCGAACCGTCCACACTAAGCCGGAGGAATTTAAAAACGGAGTTTTCACTCTTATCTGAAAACGCGTCAAATGTTTTCCGTCCACATTACGCCGGAGGAATTAAAAAAACGCGACAATCACCGTTCATTTTGGATTTTGTTTGAAAAAAAAAAAAAAAAAGAAAAAAAAAACTCGGGCAGCGAAATCACATGAGTATCGTGAGGTCATCGTTTCAAATAAGCTCGGTTTTCAAAATGTTTTCTGTCCTCACGAAAACGAAAAGCCGGCGTTTTCAAATTCCTCCGATTTCAAGAGCGTTTTCGAAAAGTTCCGTTTTCTGGACGGATTAGAGTGGACGGTAGGCCTAACCGTAGAAATAAAACTGCTTTTTCAAATTACTCCGGCGTAGTAAGGACGGGGCCTAAATCGAGCCGGATGTCTAGCGGAATTAAACTGGCATCTCAACCGCAATGCATTGTGCAATGCCTCATGCCCATTGCTTGTCTCAAAGATTTTAAGATGATGTTGGTGAATTCATACTCTATATATCACGCAATTTTTCACAAAATCATTCTCTAGCTTGCTTTCAAACCAGAAGAAATATCGTGACACTTGGAAGTATTTGCAAAGTTATCCGAGTTGTTGCTATAATGGTCTTCAGCACTGTTTACATAAGTAAAACGGTCTTCAGAGGCGAACGAAGGAGTACGTTTTGCCACGTGGCTGAGCAATTAATTTGATGCCAGTTCCTATGTTAACGTTCATGTAATACGCATTGTGGCCTAACGTAAAGAAAATTAAAGGTTTTTTTTTTATTATATAAACAGAAACAATTTGATTCGGCTGATTTGTTTGGGTTGAATACTTGGATTTGAACTTGAACAAGTTTGATTTTGCACTTGACTGAGTTGGGCTTGTTCTTTTTTGGGAGTTGGATAATCTACTCTGGATTTGGTTTGATTTTCACTTGACTGGCTTTGATTTTGCTCTTGACTGGGTTTTGGGCTGAAGTGGTTGTCGAGACTATACATTTTCTACGTTTTTCTTATTTTCCACAAGAGACTATGGTCTCTTGTTTTACAAAATTCATGCCACGTAACATTTTTTGTTATTAGTCAAAACATATCTAAAATATATATCTAAAAAAATCATCTTTAACCATTTATGGAAATGGCTTTTTAGGAAAATTTCCACTGTACTAAATTTACACAGCCGCTTTGATCCTTGACACCTTTTCTCAAAATTAACTGATTACTTATACTTGGCATAAACATTTAAAAAAGGAAAATGAGGTTAAGCAGTGTATTAAATATTGACGTCTTTTAACGTTTCTACCTTATGGCAGACTCGAAGAATCCTACTCGTAAACAAAAAAAAAACTTCGTTTGATTTGAGCTTTCTCCGTTAGTTTAGCTATCAATTACAGCGTACTTTATTTCAGAAAGTTATCATAAACTCTGCTTACAAAATGTCAATACTCATTCAACTTAATGAAGCTCAGGTGATTTTATCTTCGTAATCTTCAAATTCTCATTTCTCAAAACTGGTTGTAGAGGAATCATATTGGAATCAGTAATGGTGTTTAATTGTATTTAGAGCTTGATATAAAATGGGTTTTTGGACATGGTGACGCTGAACAAATGACGACTGAACATGTTCTTTGTAAGAGTGAAGCAAGATTAGCAAACAATTTATTGCACAGTAAGTGTACAACTTTGAACTAAATGAAATTATACTTAGTTTTGTCTTAGTCGAGAGCAAACCAATAAGCTTTTTAAACAGCAATTAAATTTGTCGCACAACATTGCACACAGCGAGTTGTAAACTGTTTTAATTCTAGGAAAGAGATCCCTTGAGACCTTTGTCTACATATATTGTTTCATTTTAAAGGCAAAATCTGTGTCGGATCTCAAACACAAAGCCGATCTTGTCGTTTATTGACCAGCTGATCGGTTTTGGATTTGAGTTCGACGATTAATCAGATTGTATTGATGTGTATGTTTGCGGAATGCAATATCGCCATAGCTGTAACAGATCATTTCTCAGATCGGAACATGACCGCCTAAAGAGCTTGTCAAAACACCGAAATGCAAATGAAACCGGTCTCACGATATTTGGCGAGAAAAAGCTGCGGTGTGTTGTGTTATGCTATGATTTGCGAGCCGAATCTCACAGAAACTTCTAATTGCTTTACCGCGCCGCCAAGTCGAAATTTAACAAATATAATTTCACGATTCGCCGATTTTTGAATCTGTTCTATTTAACAATTCTGTCTTCCTGCCGTGGGCTTTATTTCGTCAGCTAATATAATGTGCCCAGGCTCATTCGCCGAGGGTAAATTCCTGTGTCATTGAAATGTTCTGACGTAAGCAATCGCTTAGGATTCTGTAAGTTCTGTTGCTGAAGAGACGCGAAGTTTCTTTTCTGTGTGTGGGGCCATCCTTAAAGCTACCAGGTTTGACCGTGGCTGTGATTGAGAACGGCTTATTACTTTCCATGGTCAGTTAAGTTGCAATGCGTGATTTGTTTGTTTTTTTTTCTCTTTGTTGCGTTGACATTCGTTAGATTTTTAATTCGGACTTGTACGGATTATGTCATTTTTATTTAACGATGTAAAAATACCGAATATTTGTAGGGAAAGACTTATTTACCTTCTCGATTTTTTTTCAACAAAGGTATCTTGCGTTTCTCTCTTTACAATCTGTGTGGATGCAATGTTTACACTGGTTTATTTGCGAAATGTTAAAGGCGATTGTGTAACATTTGACAATACAACTTGTAATCACTATTTAAAAATACTCAACTTCCGTTCAAAGGGCAAATCTAACTGTACTCACATAAATTACCCGTCACTGTTTTGTTTTTTTGATGGTGGCTTACCGGCAAAAATGGTTTATTCGCTTTTTCTTGAAGCGTTTGCTGCGATTTGAATTTTATTCACCTTGAATATGTAAGCATATTTTAAAATAGTGGGCTTGTGGGAGCGACGTAAATTTAAAATTAGATCTTTCGTCACACTTCATTAGCTTTTAAGGCACGTTCGACAGATTCCCAACAACTCTTTAAATATTTTTGAACACTATTTTCACAAGCCTCAACGCGCGAAAAAAAGAAATGGTATTCGAGACATCCAACGTGTTTTTGATTGAGGGTTCTCGTCCGGCGATGATTATCCAATCGTCTTTAAACTGATCTAGTAATTACATGTTTGAATTGTCTTTACTGGAGCAATTTATTGCGCTTTCCGCGGAGCGATGCTTTGTATGTTGTGCCGGATAGTTCGCAGGTGAGACCTTTTATTTATGACTTCTTGAAATGTTGTGATTTGCAAGAGAATGCCACCAGAAATTTTTACTCGCGTCCAAAACAAACCTTGGGAGGATTTGCTATACTTGATAACGCGGGTTAATTTTTTTTTTACAGGAGTGTTCCTAAACAGTGTTCTTGCGTTGCAAATAACCTTAAATTGCGTTCTCATTGTTGCCGCCAGCTGTTTATGAATTTGTCGTTATTTTATTATATAGTGTTTTGGTTTAAGCTCTGTCGGTTCCAATAGACACATCGCGTTTTTATCTTCGTTAAAGTATAACATACCAGCTTAGTTATGGGATTTGTTTTGAAGCAAATGAGCTCCAAAAAGGTTCAGGTTTGGCCGTGATTCGTTATAAGCGCCTTTAAGTCTAACGACGAGTGCAAAGCGATAGCGGAAAAAAAAAAACAACCAAAAGCAAACAATGTGGGGTAATTTCCGGTTCCACTCGGGACTTTTTTTTTTTTATTGCTTACTTTCTTGTTGCCTGTTCGTTTTAGTTTAGAAATTGCGCCCTGCAGATAGCTGCTCAAAAAATTACGGTACATCAAAAGCGGCATGAAACCCGAATTTCTGGCGCTGTAGCGATAAGTATTCTGCGCCATAAAAAATATCTGCTTGCGTTGCACTGTACTTGTTTTGTAGAGAGTCATCGCTTCCCAGCTCACGTGGTCTTAAAACACGATTAGCCAAGAATATCGTGGATTCCTGCCAGAAAAGACGTGGATATAAAAATAAACAAAAGACCCGGTAAAACATCTCAAAGCCATGGCTGCAGTGAATTTTTACCGCTGTTAAAAGCGAGCTTCGCAGTCGCTCGTGCCCTTAAGAATGTCGTGTTTTGAGGTTGACAGACTGTAAAACGTTCGCAAGCAGTTCAATCGTGTGGATTTTTGACCGTCATGTGGCTGTTTTTCTGCATGAGAAGGTATTGCACTTGTTGCTTCTTTACTGATCCACCTGCTGTTGTTGCGTTACGAATTTGGAAACGTTTTTCTTGATCAACAGCATCTAACAGTCGATGCCTCGGTAGGAGAGCTTCATGGCCGATAGACATCACTTGCTTTCAGCTTTCAGATGTGCTACCGGAAGGCACTTAGGTGATGTTCAACCATGCTCCTGGCAGTTACATGCAACGTTCAAATTTTATTTTTCTGCTACGTTGAAAATATTGACAGGTTTTAGTTACCGATGCAGCCAGTTTCTTGCTGAAATCATTTTTTCTTTCGAATGTGACGAACGAGCCTGTTAAAAGGTTAACACTGAAATGGTTTCCTTGCAACTGTCACCTCGTCACTTTCCAACATTCGGTAATATATTCTGTTTCACGAACGAGCGCTCTCGTGTTTAACTCGTTAAAACCTGTTTTGTAAAATTATCATGTTTTTTGTTTTTAGTTTTTTTGTAAAAAATCCGCTTCTTCAGCTTTTAGCCTGGTCACCTCAGCTCTCGTAGAAATGAGGTTGCGTGTGTTGCTTAGGACAATTGTACCCATTCGAAGGCATGTGACGCAAATATGTCATTAGGCGATTGTAATTTCACAAAAATTATGCAGCTTTTCTGACCTGGAAATGTGTTTTTCATTGGCTTTGGCTTATTAACGTGTTAACACAGCTTCGTTGTCGAGCGCTGGTTTTCACGTTTTTCACTCGTCTTTATCGAACGTGGCATCTGAGTCACTACCAGCTGCCGTATAAGCAATTTTCGGCCGGTATGTTCACCTCAGTACTTGTACGATTTTTTTGATTGGACAAAAAATTTATTTGCGGATTGCATGCAAAAAAGTTGGTTTTGATCAAATTCATTGCAGGGGTAAAGGAAAAAAAAAACATTGAACAAAGGGCGGAACAGTTAACTTTTTCATGAATCTAGACACTCGTAGCTGCGAGTTTGAGATTAGTGAAACCGTAGCTCAGATTTTTAACAGCCAGTTCGACAATTGTCGTGCACGCAAATATCAATGTTACCGGGTTTTTATTTTCGCTTGCTTTACCCGCCTTGTCGATTATTTACCGCACACGATCCGTGAGAGTATTAGGAGGCCAGGTTTTTAACAGACGTCCTGTGTTGTCCGTAATGAGTTTATTTATTGACCATATTTTAGATGTGTTTTTATTTTTTTTTGTTGGCTTGTTGCAGGTACCTAACCTTGCGAGAGCAGAAGCTTATGAAACGGCGGAAGGAGGCTGAAAATCTGTTGGAAGACAAAAAGAAGCTCCTAGAATGGGAAAAACGACTTGATAAAGAGGAAAGTCTTGTAAGGAACCTTCTCAACGAAGCTCTCAGTCTCGAGAGCTCGAGGAACAAGGCAAGAACAACAAGCATTACAAGTGAAGAGGAAGAACACAAAGGTAAGAGATAAGATTAATAGAAAGACTAACAACAAATGCTCCGAGAATGAAAAACCGTAACTGTAACCCACTTATCACTTAGAAATGATCGGTTTTAAAATTCTCCATACTACTGCACGGCAATTTCAGAGGAACACGTCATGAGAATATGAATCTAATCATGTCAAGAAATTGAAATTAAATCCTTTCAAGGAATACGTACTCAGTGTTGTTAGGATTGGGAGAAACGAAAAAAAAACGTTTTTTTGTTTTTCAACTTTTTCTTCTCTTTGTGTTGATACAGCAGTGATGACCCTTTTCATATGAAAAACAGTCTTCAGGCTAGAGTTGATCGACAACAGCTAATGAATATCATCCGAGTCTTCTATTCTTTCGTTTCCTTTGGGGCAGTTGTTTTCATTGCTGGTTTTAACTAATATTCAATTACAGTTTAAGAACAACTAAAGCCCAAATTGAAAGGTAAATTAAAAGAATTGTTAACTTCAGAATTTTGCAGTTTTCGTGAGAAAACGAATACACAGTTATTTGATAACCCATTATGTGTGACATTTATGTCCTCTTTGTTCTCTCAGGGAGTTGAATCTGATATATCTATGTCATGATCTTATGATTGATTGTGACTGAAACGTTTTGCCGTATTAGTTCCACTCCCCTCATTACAGGTCACCCTCTTCTTTAATGTTTATTGTTCCGTTGCAATTTCAGTAGATCGCAGTGGTCGAGGATCTGCCAGCCTTTCGGCGTCCCGAAGTCCCTCGAGTAAAGTTAGCGATAAAGGTCGATCCCCTCAACGAACAGAGAGTATCAGCGAATCCATCAAGGTCTCCGGATCACGTGGCCACGAACGTAGCGTCAGCGAGAGTTCAGTCCCCGAGGATATCAGCGTCTCTGCACGTGACAAGTCACGTGATCGTTTGGAGAAGTCACATGAAAGCTCCATCCCCGAGGTGGACATGAAGACTCGGTCCCAGGGAAGCTCGATTCCTGAGGAGATTCCTGAGGAATATGTCAACGACACTTTCGAGTCTCTGGATAGCACAGCCACGCCGGTGCACTCCACCCCTGTGCGGAGCGATTTGTCGCTCAAGCGAGACACCTCTCCCGCGGTCAGCCGCAGGTCTTCTGCAGGAGAAGGGAGTAAAAGCGAGGAAGAGGCATCGATGACTGGTGAGTTGTTACCTGAAAAAAAAAGTAAGAATTCATTGTGCTATTTAGTCAATAGATAGCAAAAGGCAACCAGTAGTGGTTAGATTTTGTAGAACAGTATTCAACAAATAACAAGAGTCCATTGGGAAATAACGTTCAGTAAGGGAGTCTAGGATGAAAAGGGATTAGAATATTAACAAACTTAGAACTTCAGGCCTGCTTTTTCAAGTCTTGTAAGTGTTCCAGTTGTGTTGTTTTGTTAGCATCGTTTAACTTTTGTTGTACTTTCACCACACAAGATCAAGAGCTTTGTTCCGTCTATCAATATACATTTATTCTCTTTTTAATTAATGGAAGTAAATTTCTCCTTTGCGAGAGTTAGTTCCTCTAATGGAAGTGACTGCAAATCTATTAAATTTCCCTGTCAAGTGATAATTTTACCTTAAATGGTGAGAAGGTGTTCGTTTGTTTATTCGTTTGTATAATCCCCGGGGTATTTTAAGCCCCGTAACAATTGAGAAAGGGAAAAGAGACATCATGGTAAACGGTATGTGATCGCAGTGTTTTCATTTTTATAATGATTACCGCTTTTTATTTTACTTAACGCTTTTGGAGCTCCGTTATGGGAATTTACCCAATTCAAAATGCTTGTCCCGTCTTGAAGACTGTAGAATCATTGCTTTCCATATCTTCCCGTGAAGAAAATAGGTCAAAAGGAATGCAGCATTTCAATGTATTTTAATTACTATTTATGAGTGACAATATTCCACCCACGAGTAAATAAATTGATCTTTTCGTCCGTTTTCCATCAGCTGTAAGCGTGACAAAAGACTTATTAAATTAGAGGCTCGTGTCAGTTAACATTGATATTGACTTAGTTCACGATTCATTCGCTCTTAGTGACTCAAGCCAAGCCGTGTTAGTGAATGTTTGAAGTATTTCCGAATGTCGGTATTGCCAGGACTAGTTGATTTATTCATCGCATTTTCATGTTTCCATTTATTGAAAACGAACGTTACCTCTTGTTTTTGTCGTGGCAGGGCTCTGGTCTTGTACATATCTTCCTACGGTTTTGAACAATAGCTCTTCCCCCTAAACGAATCTAATATCGTTACAACTACTCCCTGCTAATGTATTTTCTGTGTTTCGGTTTTCTACGTGACATTTGTCTAAATTCAACCTGTTTTGACGTCTTCAGTACAACTTGGCGCAATGAATCGGACCAGCGTTTTCTTACAATTCAAGTTAATATGATTTTTTTGGTGTCCCCAATTAGTATTCATCAGAACTTTCTATTTTAAAATCAAAGGGAAGAGAACCATAGAAGAGAAATAGTCGATGATATCATACCTTCTAAGTAGTTAGTGATAATTTGCATGACAAAGTCACCTTTACAATCTTCCCTCCAAACTCGCTAAAATACTTCGTTTTATTTGTCCCCTTCCTCACTTTGGCTTTTCGCTGTCCTTGCTGAAAAGAAAATCAATAGGGAAGTTGTTAACGCTTAGTTCAAGTTTACCCTTTTATATCATTTGTAAGCTGCAGTAGAATTCATTTGATCATAAGCTATCGCCTCGAGGAAAGTTTCCATAGAATTTCCCTGTTCCTTGAAATATGCAATGAATATTTAACGTCGGCTCAGCTCCGAAACAACTTCCCACTCGTGGAATGACGGGACGGCAAGAAATATTTTCCGCGATATTTCAAAAGTATTTCTGTTTTAACACGAAGTTTACTCATTAGGCAAATTTAAGTTTGTTTTGCGTTCCCTCTTTGGGCTACCTTCAGGCGTTACCTGTCTCTTTCCTGAGAAATGCTGGATTACAGCTCGTAAGTTTTACACACCCCTTTTGTAATATTTGTATTTTGCAAGGTCTTGTGTAGGCGGTCATCTAAATGGCTTCTTGAATTTCTAGTGACATAAATGCTTGCTTCGTTTATTTCGTCGCGAAGTCGTTTTGCATCATCTAATACTTTTGAAAGTCTGAATTTTCATTGCTATCTCTGATTATATCGTAGCCGTAAATTTTTAGGTAACGACGTAGAGAAGGTTATTAAAAGGTAAACAAAACTAATTTGAAATACTCAGTGAGATTCATAATAATCTCAGAGGCTTTTCTAACTTCCATGTTTGGATTTAGGTACTCTCAAGGCATCGTGTGAGTGAGAGGGAAATGATTGTGAACTTAATTCTCCGGCGTTACAATGTATGCTTTATGGCGCTGTTAACGAACTTGTTAACTCGAGCCGGCGACCTCTCTGGGAGATATCAAGAAGTTGTCTCTATAAGATATCTTAGTACAACTTCGATATTTCTAAAGAGAATCGCTGGGCTTTATCATTTATATAACCGTGAAATTCCTGTATACCAAATTTCCGCTGGTGATAAACAAACGTTTTTGTCCCAAAACGAAACAGTTATCGTGGATTTTCTAGAAAATATAAACGACAGCTTGAGGCCGATGTCTTGCTATTGAATCCTAACAAGAAACGTTCCCGTGTCTGTCCTGCGTCAGTTACAATGCTTCAACGTTAAGGAGTTGCAGAATCCGTTATATGTGGGTTGCGAATGAAACTTGGATAAAGCTTAAAATAATAGCCCCGAGTGGGCTAAATCAAGGTTGAACTTAGACCACTAAGCGAAACCCTGCAATGAGAACGAAGCGGCACGAAGGTCACTCTGGGGCCCCGCCATCGCTCGTGTATCTTGACGACTTATGTTTTTAAAAAGAGACGGGATAAAGCTTAAAAAAATAGCTCCGAGTGGGCTAAATCAAGGTTGAACTTAGACCACTAAGCGAAACCCTGCAATGAGAACGAAGCGGCACGAAGGTCGCTCTGGGGCCCGCCATCGCTCGTGTATCTTGGCGACTTATGTTTTTTAAAAAGAGACCGATATCAATTAAAGTTGTACTTTAACATCTATGAATCACGCTAGATATTGGCCAGCCGGATTAGTTGGCTTCTCAAGTTAGAGCTGAGAGGTCTTAGCACGTATACATGTTCGGAAGCGGCTGTTTTCGCTGACTGCTGAACTGTTAGTGAAAATTGCTCTCAACCTCGTCTCATTTTTCCATAGGAGAGATGAGATTGTTTGCGGTACAGTGAGGGATTACAGCACACAAACACGCTCAAGAAGCTCAAGTGTGTCATGTTTTTTAGCATACTAAAATCAAAATTCTTGGGTAACATCAAACTTGCTAGTGGGTTTTAAATAATTTCCTGGGTCAACCTTTTTTCTCTTGAATCGCGTGTCGCACGCTTTTATCACATCGAATATTTGAGAATGTCGCTCATTCAGCCTTTCTTATTTCGCCTATTAAAAGGCAGGTTGGCGATAGCTAGCCAAAAGCTCTGAAAAGCACTACCGATCATCGGCGAATGCAGTCGCCTATAATCACAAGAGGAGACACGATCTTCTTCCTCTCTCACTAGCCATCAGAAGTTCCACAAACATGATTTCTTTAGTCTTTTGTTCCAATGGCATGATGGAAGTTTACCAGCTGACAGCTGACTGTGTTCTCAAAAGTGTAAAGTTGATGTGCAGCAATCGTAGATTTAAGGCCAAGAAAACGTTAGTTAACGTTTGAAACAAGATGAAACTCGGAACACGTATGCAAATTGTTAGTTATAAAATTAGAACAAAACAGATGGTCGCTGATTGCTGTTTTATATAATCACGCCATCGAAGAATCGCTGGCGATCAAATGGAAACTAGACGAAGTTAAAGAGAGAGTTTCAACTGATCATCAGAGACAGATTATAACTATTACTGGAATAACTAACCGAACCTTTTCCACTTTACTGGACGTTCGTCTTGGTCGTGTGGCGATCGAGAACTGAAAACGTAAATTTATATAAGACCTTGAATTAAGACAATGGGAATTTCGTGTACGCGTAGGAGGTGACACGAGACATGGCTTGCTCCCACAGTTTACATCCTTGTCATTTATTCAAATCAGGGCTTAGTCTTTCTCGCACACTTCCTGTGTTGCTCTTTAATTAAGCTTGGTTTTCATTAGTAATACGAGCGTAGGCATGAGAATAACACCTCAATGAAACATAACAATAACAATAGTAAGAAACATGGGTAGAACCAAGCGCTAAGAAAACTAACACGCTCGTTCTTATTTTCAGTTCCTCAGTTGACAAAAAAAAGCGGCAACACAGGCACAAAAAAATAGAAACTGGTCTTCGTTTTTAGTTTTTTAGTGTCATTTCTCATTTCTCGTAACTAAACCAAGAGAGAGGAAAATCGCCTTCCGTCTGGCCTGAACATCAGGTCTTCTTAGGGAGAGGGGGAGGGTAGGAGAGGAGAGGAAGGGGAGAAGAGAGGGAAGGGGGAGGGGAGAAGAGACTGGAGGGGAGAGGGGAGGAGACGAGAAGCGGAGGAAGCTTTATTTTCATTTTCCTTTGCATCTTATTTCCTCCTCCTTCCACCTTACCATCGGAAAGCCTAATACTCAAGCTGCCTTGCTTACCCCCAATTCCCTCGTCTGCATTCCTTTCCATGTTTGCCTCAGTTAACCTTTCATTGAAATGTTTACAAATTAAGAATTCCCCCCTCCTTTTGATCTTTTGCCTTGTTTATTTCGAGACACGACTTACTCACAGGCTGACTTCTATTTCCACCGTTTATTTTTTAGAAACGTCGGATCACAGCGACATCGAGTCACGCGTCCGCCGGCTGAGAGACCAACTGGAAGTACGCAAGCGTGAGGTAAAACGCTTGTATAATGAAAGAAAAAAGCAAAGGAAAGCGATGTTACGGGCACAGGAGGCTAGTTTGAGACAGGAACTGCAGGTAACGTTGGTTTTGATGTGTGCTGATCCGCTACACGTGCATGCGTTTGTAATTGATCTTAACGCTTACGTACACGTCTTTGTTTAATCCAGTGACCTCCGGAGTCACGTGCTCGTTCGTTTAGCGTTTAAGCGGGAAATCGACAGCGAATGTTGACAGGAGAGAATCCACTTTCAGTTCAAAACTTAATCTAAATACTCTTCACAGACTCTTCGAAAACGCCAAGAAGCGGCCGTCATTTTGTTAACAAGGGCACACTGCTACGCTACTCACTATCTATCACAGAATAGATAGTGAGTAGCGTAGCCAATCAGAGAACGGCAAACGCTAGTAGATTTATACTGAAACAGGATAGGTAGTGAGTTGCGTGGTTAATAGGAGAACGGCATTTTGACAGAGTGCTAATAGATTTACACTAATAAACTAGAAGTAATCAAAGATTATGAGAGTGCGTTCGACGCCGTCACTTAATTAAATATATATAAATAATTTCACTGGCTGACTTTTAACCTCTGTCTATTGCTAAAATCAACGTTTTTCATCGATAACCGCGGTTTTTATACAGACAGATTTATCATAGTGTCAAAGTCCACCATTTGTTGACACGTTGCGTGACAGCGCAAGTTTCCGTAGACTCACAAGTTTAATAGAACGAAAATATTTACATTTACAGCCTTCAAATTTCGTGCTAAATATTCTCACATTAACTGGTAATGTTTGAACGTAAAAGCGAATTTGTAAAAGTAAATTTTACAAACATTATTCTAAACTGGAAGCACAAATGTAAGCAAACATTTGCAATCGTGTGCTCGTTTATCGTCAGCTTAAACAAACTCCGTGCGACTAATTCGCGTATCATGTTCCCCTGATAAATAAGGTAGACAGTATTTAAATAATTTGCCGTTCCTTGGTTCAGGCTCACTCTTATGGATCTTGCCTTCAGAGTACTTTTCCACCGATTCCAAACAATATTTAACCGGATAAGGACTGAGCTATCTACGTGTCTGTCGCGACTGGAAATAATCAACTAATGCAATCAAAATATAGCTTTTCCCACGGTTAACATCCGGAAAGCCAAAGCGCTTCAAAGTCGTGTTCGTTTTAAAACAAATAAATTAAACAAGGACAATTTCGTCAGATTTCGATAAATGCCACCGTCGAGGCGTTTAAATTCACCTAAATCCAACGCTGAGAGCACAATTGAATACTTACAGCTTCCAAATTACAGTGTAAATGTCCATAAAAACCCGCACTTGAACGAAACAAAGAACCGCACTCGAAAGAAATGTACAGCACATGGTCTGGCGATGATGTCATTCGTTTCGCCCCTGCTGAGGGACGGCCAAATCGGTGTCGCAACTTCGGACGAAGGTCCACCGTCCCATGAAACTCGACTCAAGTCTGCATTAGGACTACGTTCTACGAACGCAATTAAGTGGAGGAATATTGATTATTTTTCTTTGTTACTTCTGTCAGGCTGTGGAAATGGTAATCTCAAGGACAAAAGCCGAACTCAATCGACCTCAACCGGACTCCAAGAGACCAGAGACTGGCTCAACAGAGCAACGTGCTGTGAACTCCAAAAGCGAGTCCAGTGACACTATCCCCACCCGTGAAGTCAGATACCACCTCTCCCGAACCTCAGATGCCAGTGGAAGTCGCAAGTACACTCCCCCGGACAAGCCTGCAAGTGTGTCAGCCAGAAGTGAACCGGCAGGGGGGAGAGCTTCAACTGCTGTGGATGCGGATGTTAGCAGTCGAAGCGACCGAACAATTTCTGATGCTCCGAGCTTGAAAGAGAAAGAAAAGGATTTGTCTTCTGCGAGTGGAGTTGGAGCAGAGGAGAAAACGAAATTACCTGAGAAAGGTGAAACTACGTTGAATAAAAGAGTAGACCTTGATCTTACTGACAGAACTCGAAGTCCTGATGAATCAATCTCGGCAAATCGTCTGCAGCCATCGGATAGTGAAATCAAGACATCCGTGAGGGATCGACAAGATTCGGAAGCAGAAATTGAAGATGAAGCAAAAACAGCCCAAGATTTGTCTGTGAGTGAAGAAAGTGAAGTTCGAACAGCGTCTAAAAGATCTTACTCTGAAAAGTCGTTCGAACAGAGGTCCCTAGGTTCTAGTAAATCATTGTCAGTTAGTCGTGGGAACGAATCGGAAAATGATTGGAATAGTTCGGTACAGGAACGGTCCAATCTAGACTCCAAGATCCCGGATGAAGCCAAGACTGCAGATGATGTATCAGTGAGCGAGGTTGTTAGCAGGTCAAAATCCTCTCGCTCTGAATCCAATGGACTTACAAAATCGAAGGGTGATCGCTCAAGTATCGCCAGCGAGCGAAAGTCGACTGTTTCCGAGGTTTCAAAGTCTTCCCGACTGTCAAAATCTCCGGTGCCGTCGGAAAAATCCCGAAGCTCGCATCAGTTGTACAGTTCATCTTTTGAAAGTGTCCACAGTGAAGGAGATAACACCGAGGACGACATTAGTGAACATATTAGTATTGAGGAAGATATAAAAGACGATGAACGGTCTGGAGTAAAGGACAGCGTTAAAGATGAGGTATCTACCCAACTAGAAAGAGACCCATCAAAGGATGGAGAAAGGACGATTGATTTTTCGGAAGTTCCTGAGGAAATTTCTAGCGTCGGGAATGAAAGATCTGAAATTAAGGAAGATGTTCCTGCAACTCGAAAAACGATATCTGTGTCCGATGAAAGAAGCAGCCTAGCATCTCAAACGTCTGTACAAGAAGAAGAAGATTTACTTAGACCAGAGAAAAATGAAGATCACCCTCCTTCGTACAGCGCTGACTTCGAGCCTTCGGCGTTGGACGAGACAGAAGAAGGAAAATCTGACAATTTAATACGTCAAGCTTCCTACACTCCAGATTTCGACGCATCCGAGTCCAACGTTTCCGTACAGGACGACGAAAGCTTCCAGCAAGAAGGAAAGCCCCAAGACTTGAGTTACCACTCTAAGGAAAGCGAACATTCTGAGGCGAGTAAAGGAAGCGATAAGATGTCGCCCCAAAAGGAGCTTCATCGAGATGAACCCCTGCTGCCCAATGACCAGCGGCTTGCAGGAATTCCAGTGGTCCAGTTAGAGCAAGCTACCGATGAGGAGAGCATTGCAGAGGAGCTGAGTGAAAACGTTGAAGAACTCGAAGAGATTGGTGACAAAGAAGATAGCAGCACTTTAGAAAAACACGACTTGGATAACGAAGAAAAATTAGAAAGACTCTCAAACGAGAAGGGTAGCATTGACAACAACGAAGTAGCTTCAGTGTTACCTGATGTTCCAACGCCGGAACCGCAAAGCGAACGATCTGTTGACCAGACAGCTGAGAGAATTGTTCACGACTTGTCTGCCATGTTGTTGACCGAGTCAATGAACTGCGTGACGAGCGTGTTGGAAAAGCGCCGACGACCTACCGAAGATTTACCGAACGAGATGGCGGAAACTCGCGAAGAAAGGAGTAATAGACTGGATAAGGAAGATAGATCTTCATTAGAAGATGACAAGGATGTGATTTCGCGGTCGTTGGAAGAAACGTCCGAAGGGGACAAGGTTTCTGATCATTTATCTGTTTCACAAGGCGAAGATTCAGTTTCTGGACTGGACTTTAGAACAAAAGAACGTGAAGATCTGTCTCCCTCTCTTGCCGAACAACCTCCGCAAGAAACAAGGGAAGAGCGAAGTAATGCTATCGTAAATAAACTTTCAGACGCATTGCTTAAAGAAGCTGCGTCACAAATGATCGCCATCATGAGAACACGGCAAGAAAAGTTTGCAAAAGTAGAGAAAGAGCAAAGCACTGATTCATATACACCCTCTAAGGGGAAGATAGAAGATGAACCTCACTCGGGAGAGGCGAGTCCTTCGTCCCCCAGGTCTAATCGATTCATGGCTGTGCAGCGGTTTCCCGAGGGATTACTTAAGTATACCGAGGAAACATTAACGCCCCCCGGAAGCCCAACGAACGATCAGAACTCACCGATCGATGAGAAAGAATTGGCAGATAAGCTTGATCAGTTGAGGCGATTGCACGACCATCTTGATGGTGCAAGGGACCAGCACGTAGAAGACGATGACGAACGTTTAGAATTTCCAGTCAATACTAATACAGTAATAGAGTTCCCTTCGCAGGACGAAGATGGAGACGAGGAGAGCTTTAGGCGCTCCAGAGCAGCTTCCTTGCTTTTCTCTGTTCCTCATCGTCCGAGCGAAGTCAGCCCGTTGGTAGCTTCCTCTCTTTCGGTTTTCTTCAAACGTAAAAGACAAGGACTCCCGATAGACAACGTCACTCCGCCGTCGGAAATAATCGGAGAAGACGAGGCGGACGACGACCTTGAAGCGAATAGCAAACGAGTCTACCGACGACTGGTGTTCGATTTGACTGGCAGTTTACTCAAAGAACTCTTATCAGAGGAGGCGCCCTCTAACCGTCCATCGTGGATGAAGGCAAAACCGCGGCGTAAACGTCGCTTACATCGCGGTCTACAACCTCTGGTCCATGAACAAGACTTTCTTCCCGTAGTGGAGCAGCAAGTGTTGAATTTAATTGGCCTAGGCGACGCCAGACCCTCTCTGGAACGTGTCCGCCGTAAAACGCCGCTGAAGGCGGGGAAAAAGGATTTCGTCGACGCAATCTTGATTCAGGAACTTCGAGAAGACGAGCCGCTTTGGATTGATTACGATGACGATGAACTTGCTGTGAAGTTCCAAGTGGCGGACGCTATCTTTGAATCGCTCTTGTCAGAGACTGTGATGGTGGTGAATGCTGTGCAGTTAAGACGTGAGGCCAGAGCTGATGTTGCGCGCAGCTAGCAGTGTGTCTGGTCGTCTTATTTTATAATTAATCCACTGGTTTTCGGAAATGTGATAGGGCTTTTCCTACTGCAATACAGTGTCCTTTCCCTTTATGACCTCAACCGGAATATCAGTGGAACTCTTATCAGCCAGTGACACCCAACTGGAGTATAACCTGTTTCCTGGTGATAGCGTATTTTCCCTCTTTGCGTCCCTCTCTCTATAAGGGCACCTTCTAATAAGCCGCCTCTTCCTCTTCTTATGTAACCATCCTTTCTTTCACCCACTCAATATCTTATCCTCTTACCCAACGAAATGTCGGTTTTGTTTCAGATTTGGGGAGGGATGATGGTGTTTATGGTAACTGGTAATCAGTAGTACAGAACTCGGAAAAAAAAAAAACGTTTTCAAAATAGTTTCTTGCTCAAATCATTCCAGTGACTCTTTAAACAATAGAGAATTCTAGCTCAAATTGGCAAAAGCTTTAATCAGAGTGTAGAAATTAAGGTGAGTGTTATTAAGATCTGCGGTTACTCTCACTTTACTGTCTAGCCCTTTTTGTCCTCTTGTTTAAATGTAACAAATTACCCAAAATATTTTTGTGCAGTGAAATTTTCCTGTAAATTTTCACGCGTTGGTTTGCAATTGTACGTATAAATTATGAATTATTTTGGCATCCTCGCGTGTCACGGCATTGTAATTAGAACTCGCTGTAATTGTAAATAGAGAGCTCCAATTTTATTTTTATTTGAAGAATGTGAAATATGTTCTTGGTGAATAAAACGTTTCACGTTGTTGGTTAAACGACTTCCTTGTTTGGTAATGTCGTTTTATGACTGTGCATTCTTAACTTATGTACTGTCTTTTACCATTTCAAAGCGTGTTTCTCTCCTGCAACCTTTTTTTGCACATTATCGTTTTTGTGTCACTCACGAACAACATTAGTCTCCGTTTACTTACCTCTGACAAGGGGCCCGTTTTTCGAAGGTCCCGAAAAGCTTTCGCACCCGGAAAGCTATAGCAAAATCTCAAACCTTATAATTCCGGACGCTGTTTTATTCACACATTCTTAATATGAACTGAGGTTCTCTTCATACAAGAAATTTCAGGCGTATACACCTCTGTTTTTAGATAGAGATATTAACTAGAAATGGGTTTGCGGGCGCGAAAAGTTTCCGGGACTTTCGAGAAACAGGCCCCAAAACTAGATGCTTTGGAAAGGCTCAGCATTAGTTTTCTTGATTTGTTTGGGTGAAGTGACGACAAAGTTTGTGAGGGATTCTCGAAACGATGCTTCGTTACACCTCGTCAAATAAACTGAGAAGAAGTCCCTTTGGCCGATGATCCCAAAGACGGCTTGTCGACCAATCATTTTGCGAGTCACCTATCGATCCCAGAACTCCCGGAAGTTCCTAAACAGACCCCATGTTGCCGTGCGTCTGTCCAGTAGATCACAGATGACGTTAAAATGTGGTGAGAACAAAAAAGTGGCGCACGAGCTCGTTAGGCGAGTGTGTCACTGATGTTATTACCACATTTTGACGTCTTCTATGATCTTTTGCCGAACAGACGCACGGCAGATTTTAACTATAAAGAACGAATCAAAATGCGAGAATAATTCGACATGTATCAAACAAATTTGATTGCACCTTTGTTAACGCTTGTGAGAAAATCAATCTACGCATGAAGAGTAACCCACATTCCCTGTTTGAGAATGACGTGATGGGAATGGCCATCTAAACTTTCGCACGTTGCGAGGAAATAAAAATATTAAGTATGTTAACCACTGTAGTCTCTTTGAGTCGTAACGCCACGAGGGAGAGGGGTTTAACGGAATTTGTGTTTAGATCTGCCGCGGAGAAATTGGGGAGAGTTTAAGATTAACAAATCAAACGTTTGAAAACAAGGAAAGCAAGGTGCCGAAGGCAAGGAAAATTTCACGATCGAGTGTAACCAGCTGACACATCTCCAGTCACGAGAGAGGAACAACTGAGTTTAGGATAAAAAAAAAAGTGCTAGTTCTGACGGCTTTAGCACAGCAAAAACAGAGCTCTGTGTAGTCACCTACACGGTTTATTTTTCAAAATAATTTAAGGTTGACGATGACGATCTCGCAACACTAGTGTGTCATCATTTTGAGTATTAAAATTAGTAAAGATGAGCTATTGATGTCACAGACAATGTGATCTTGCCCCAGGCAAATGCAGAGTGAGCAACTGAAAATATCTGCTTGTCACAACTAAGACTGTCCATTCTGGACTGATCGACTTCTTGAGTTCTCCTTGTACATGTCTCGTTCCTGATAGTTTTTCTAACTTGTGTCCATTTTCTCAGCCTCACTCTCCTTGCTTGCCTTTCCTTCTGATTTCTTACTGCTTTGCTGTTGTGGAACAACTGATGAGACGAAAAGAAAAGTACCAAAGTGTAATCTTTTTTTATGGCAGTATCCCCAAAGCCCTAATTCACAAGATCACTCATGCAGTCTCTTAAAGCTCATATATTTGTACCTTCCATTGTATTTTCCTCTTTTTGTTGTCTCTTAATCTGTTTCATGATAAGTCTCTTCTTTTTGGCTGATACAGAAGCACCACCTTTCTGATTGGCCCTATTAAAGACAAAAAAGAAGGGATAAAGAGCACTCTCATATATAAGCTAGTTTGAGTTTTTACTTTGTGCCACTGTGAAGGGTATCATGTTTTCAAATAGACTACAAAGGGAAAAAGTATAGAAATTAAACTTTTTGTCCACAAATGAACAAACAGGCATCATTTACCTGAAACTGGTCAGTGGCATGAATAATTCAGACTACAACATGAATTGCACCTCTAAGGAGCATTGAATAGCATTGCTAAATGCAGCTGAACAAGGTCTGGGATTCAGCAAGGGTTTCAGAGTCTCAGCAGCACACACACAACCAAATACATATGTAAATGTTCATATGGTTATGTTTTTTACTATTTTGTTGGACAGTTCTTTTGACTACATATGTACAATAGTTCAAGTGTTTACATGTGGTCCTCACCATTAACTTCTTTCAAGCAATCAAAAATTCTTAGAAAATTGACCTTGAGGGCAATCATTTGTACAAGGTTAAGATACCACTTGCAAAAGCATCTCTCTAAAAGAAGACCATGAAAACCAAAGATGGCAAACACTGGTAAACAGAAGATTAGATATAAATAAACTTCAACTGGTTAGTTTCCCCTCCTTTCAGGAGTACAGTGTGTTCAGAATTACTGTTGAATTTTCATTTTTCTGTACATTGGTTTGTTACATTTCCCATGGACTGTGTCTCACAGACAAATTTTCAATTTCTTCCTGCTGCGATCACCAGTAGTAAATTTAAAACACTGTATGCTGTTTCATGTCTTCAATTCTGTATTTTCACAACTGTTAACCGTCCTGTTCACAAGCTTCACAATTTCTCACACCTTTGTTTAGATGCTTTACTCTTCTGTAGCTGTTTCTTTTTCTGTGCTTTTTTCACTCTTGTCAGCTTGTTGAGGTTTTTCTGCAAAGCCTTTCAAAAAACAACACTGAACAGTTTTGATTTAAAACAAAAAAAGGCAATTAAGCCATAGTTCCTTGAATGGTTCTTATGCTCATGTCACGGAAAATTCAAGATTATAAACAAATTTTTGTGTTCATCAAGGAATTAAGGGCAATGGGGCATTCCCATTTTACTGTAGGCTGGATTCTAACAGTCTAGTTTTTCGTTCTTGGCACTTTGAAGTTTGCATCTGCAAGGTTTAAAATTTTGTCAGCTCCTCGGAAAAACTTTTCCAACAGGCCCTGTTCCAGAGGTAGCCCTCCATAGGGGGTTGGGGGTGGAAAAAAATGGACTATCCCAAAAGCAGTGGGGCAGTGGGATGACTGTGAAGAGGAATGGATATGTATTACAGCGGAGGATGCTTAGTATTAAAGTTTCTGCTACAACCCCAGAAAATCATAGCGACTTTCTCATTCATTTAATTAATCCCCCTGGTCGGTCTACATGTAGGTTAAACCTACAGTGAACCCATTGATTTGCGCCTATTAAGTTTATGTGGTTGGTTTGTGGAGGGAACTCCAGATTTCGATAGCAGACGATATCATGTTTTAGCGGTTACTATCGATTGCTTTTTCAATGATTGTATGTCGAGTACGTAGTGCCTTAAGCAATGACCCTAAACCTCTTTTGACTGAAGTTATCTGCCCATAATAATTATGAACGACAAACGCAGCAACACGTGCACGCAAATGTGCCGTCACGCAACAACACAGAATGTAACCAGAAATCTAGTACATTCTAATACAAAAACTACAATCAAAGGTTAATTTACCGTTTTTGGACGATTAAGAACGTTTCCCCCTGTCATATTTGGCGCCAGCTATCGAAATTTCTCATAAAATTGCCCAACAACCATCTACTTTGTAGAGAGGACTATCGAGGAACTATCGAGGAACTATCGAGAATAAGTGTAACACATGAGCCCGCAACCCACCAGCTGAAAACCACACAACGGTAAATCCGTCATATAACATCAAGATTAAACCACACGACAAATGGCGCCCAAGACATTTTGTAGAAGTGTCTTAATAAATGTTTTCTAGAGTAACCAGACACTTGGTCGATGCCTGGAAGTGTCAATTTAAGCTTGGTTTAGCAGGAAAGTGCCGCGTGTTTTGTCGCCTGAATTGGCGAAGATTTACCTCAATAAACGGACTGCTCATGGAAGACACTCCACAGAACACAGGCGCAGCTAGCGCTGCTCTTGTGGCAGTTTGTCAAATGAACTCCACCAATGACGTGGATCGTAATCTAGGGATTTGTAAAGGTCTCGTGAAAAAGGCCAAGTCAAGAGGAGCTAAGGTAAGGTTTAGTATAAAATATTGGTTCGCGATCGTGTGATGAGCCTCGACATAATCACCTGTTTCCCGTCAACTGCACATTTTAGCGGTGGGGGTGGGGAGAGAGTCCATATTTGGACGTGAAAATATTCAGGATTGAATAGGAGAGAAAAGAGAGTTACTCTTCATTTTGTAAGAAAAAAAGACTGCTCATATTCCAAGAAAAAAAAACAGAAGTAAACTATAGTTTCATTGCCTCTTAGGTTGTGTTTCTTCCTGAATGTTTTGACTACGTGGGTGAAAACCGCGGGCAGTCTGTATCCATGGCTGCTCCACTAGACAGTCCAAGAATGCAAGGTTTTTGTGAATTAGCAAAGGAACTTGGAATCTGGCTGTCTCTGGGAGGATATCACGAGAAGGTTTGCATTACTTTTTTATTTATCGACAATCTTGCGTGTCTGGAGGAGTACAGTGTCCTACATGAAAATAATTGAAAGCTTTATGCCATTATAACACCTCAACATCTCATAAAGAAGTTGTCATCATCACATTAAGAAATGTAATTTTGTCATTCACATTTGACTATGGGGACACACAGGGTTCAGAAATTCCTGCTTCTATACTCTTTTCTATAGAGTCTTGGGTCATTATTAATAAATAGTTTGTACCTAGTAAAAATATGACAATTTGCTGTATATTTCTGCCACTTCCTTTCTTTTCTCATTTCCACCCCCTGCCAACTCCCCTCCACCAACGTGAGTCAGTGGAACTAATATGCAGACTGTACACCATAACCATGGTGTAATGTCAAAGAATGTTAAATTATTGTTGCACACTGTATATACACACTGGACACCAAACTTGTAGACATCCAGTTCTTGTCTGATAATGGATTATGTAGCCTGTGAGAGCATTGTTTTGTTTTTGTGGCCCTTGTTTCACACACCAAGCCAAAGCCATCAGGTTTTTTCTCAGTGTGTGTGATGAGCTGAAAAAAAAAAGATGCATTTGCAGGCTATGAATTATGCTACCAGCCCCACCAGGCCCCAGTTGTTTGAAGATAGCTCTATCCACCAGATAAACTACTATCTAGTGCATACGTGTCAACAAAGCAAACCACGCTATCCGCTGGATAGTGATTTATCGATCATTTATCCACTGGATAGCATTAACCACCTTTCGAACAGCCCGGGCCAGGAGGAAACATTGTTTCTTTTTTTTCTTGTGCAAAACAGGGTCCAGCAGATGATAACAGGTTGTACAACTCCCATGTCTTAATTGATGACAGTGGCTCCATTGTAGCAGTGTATCGCAAAGTACACCTGTTTGATATTGATGTAAAGGATGGACCCAAGCTTAAGGAGAGTGATGTGTGTATCCCTGGCAACCAGATAGTACCACCCATCCATACCCCTGTGGGGAATCTTGGTCTTGCAATTGTATCCTCTATACAAAATCGCCTGTCATGGTAACCTGGAAAATGTAGGATTTTTTACCAAAATTTCTGGAAACATGAAGTAATATAATAAGGAAATGGAATCAGCTGAGTGATATTTCATTGTATGCCAGACACTTCAGGTTAACAGTAACTAAAAATCTAGTTCCCGAGTAGACAGGTAAATGGGGACTGAAAGCATATAAGATGATTTTGTTAGAAATGATTTTTGTTCCTTAACTTGGTTGTGTTGATTCAGTGCTATGATGTACGTTTCCCAGAGATGTCATTGGTTTTAGCTCAGCAGGGAGCCCAGATATTGACTTTCCCATCAGCCTTTACTCAGATCACAGGATCAGCACATTGGGAGGTCTGTAAGCAATTTACCATTGCCTCATTTTTTTTCTTGTAATAATTCTTCTATCTAAACCGGTTGCCCCAAGAACCCACAATTCAACAACGCGTTGCATGAAGATTGAAGGCTTACGATAAAAAACGTGTCGCCTTGCTGTAGCTCTCATTTCCAGTCCTCTCTTCGTGAGTTAATGCCCGGGGAAAGGAGAGTCTTTTTGTTTAACATCTTTCCTCTATCTACAAGTAACTCTAAACTTACATAAGTTCGTCAAATTCTCTTGGACGCTTAGAATCAAAATGTAGAGCTGTTCACCAAGGTATCAGTAATCAGTTAAAAGATAGTAACGGGCGTAGATCAACCGAAGCGGGAAATCTGGAGTTCCGATTAAGAACCAACGCTCGATTTGACGCCTGATATGTCCGCTCAGCAGGCATATCCGGCGTCAAATCAAATTGGCTTCGGCCGACAAGGACCCAGAGAAAGAACTAGATTAGTTAGTCTTGAACTTTTGTTTTTTACAAATACTTGGGTAACTCTTTCTTTAGGTGTTGCTGAGATGTCGTGCTATAGAAAACCAGTGTTATGTGATCGCTGCTGCACAAACAGGACAACACAACGAAAAACGGCGATCATACGGTCATGCTATGGTATGTAATATGGGCTCAGTCAACTAGTTTTGTTTGATTTCTGAAATGAGCACGTTTGGTCATCGGTACTGTCTGTATGAAAATCATGAGAGACGCGTGAATCTGGGGTTCCTTTTAATATCTGTGATTCATCTCCCCTCACAGACGATTTTTTTTAGGTTAAATTTTCATCCAAGACATCTCTCCGAGATGAGGCTATGTTTCAAGCAGTTTGGGTGCCAAAAGTTATTTCACGCTCTCCGAAGAGATCAGATGCACTGCTGGTTACCTGAATTAAAATGAAAAAGAAATGAAAATTGAGAATGAATCGCAATTATGCGGCAATCTTGAAATCTCTTATGTCAAGGCAGCGTCCACACCACGCCAGAGAAATTTGAAAACGAGGATTAATTTCTACGGTTAGGCCCACAGCCCACAGTAATCCGTCACGAAAACGAAGGTTCTCGTAAACGCTCTTCACACTGGAGGAATTTGAAAACGCCGGCTTTTCTTTTTCCTGTGGACGGAAAAGATTTTGAAAACTGAGCAGATCATAATAAGGTTTGAGGAAACCTCAGTCAGGGAAATCATGTGATTTCCCTGACTGAGGTTTCCTCAAACACAAAATGACTGGTGATTGCTGCGTTTTTAAATTCCTCCGGCGTAGTGTGGACGGAAAACATTTGATGCGTTTTCAGAGCGAAACATCCGTTTTCAAATTCCTCCGGCGTAGTGTGGATGCGGTAGTTCAATGGGGTCATCAACTGTGTCGGTGCTTAGGTCATAGAAAGTTCTTTTGCCCTAGTGTTTCAGTCAGGATGTCGTTTTTCTCGTAAGTACATATAACCGACCACAGACGACTGAAGTGCGGGCTCCTGTGACGGGGTGTTTTCGTTTGTCTTGTTGCAGATTGTGGATCCCTGGGGCAGTGTGATCGCTCAGTGTCGTGAAGGAAATGACGTGTGTGTAGCAGAAATCGATCTTGATTACCTGAACAAGGTTCGCCAGCAGATGCCATGTATGAACCACAAGAGGAATGACCTGTATGGGAACTTAAAGTCATGTCCGAAACTTTGACAGAATGGTTCATTCGAGTAGGAGGGGGGAGACTTGGAGACGGGAGGTAGGGGGGGGGGGGGTGGGGTAGAGAACGCCAGCTGGTACGTTGCCGGGGACTTTGCCATTAAGATAAGTATTTTTACTTAGATTTTTCGTCACACTGAAAGCAGTGGATGACTGCAGTTCCAAGTCTCAATCAGAAACCGCATCCGGCCAGGAGACAATAATAACAAACAGCACTTTAACCAGTTTGTAACGTGGTTTAAAATGGGGTAAAGATAAAAATGTTGTCAAAGATATAGAATAAATACACAATCACTAAACAGTAGCTTTACATCAACAGATAATGTAAGCTAGATAGAATTTTTTCCTTTTAATCGAAACAATTTACCTAATTTTAAAACGCCTCAAAAATATTTACTGTCATATTATAAATCCAAATTGTGCCATAAATGCACTCGCATTTCTAAATAAAAGATATGTAAGTGGCCATTACTGTATGACTTTGAACCGTTCTCGTGTAGTATAATAAATTACATTTACAAGTGATAAAGTTTGTTGTCCAATTTTATACGTATGCTTACTTGTTTATCGAGTGACTTTTCCGTACATTCTCGTACGATGCACTCTTTATTAGTTACAATAAATTTAAGAGACTGTATATTTACATCAACATCCTATTCCACGCCCAGTTATAATATCTTATATTTAAATAGAACTCTGATTGCTTTAAATACTAACAATTTCTTTATCACGTCAGTTGACATTCCTAGCCTTTCAACGCGGGCGTTGTTTGAAGCAAGAAAACCTGCTGCTTTTGGGAAAACACCTGTTTGTTTTCCAACTATTTTGCGTTCAATTAAAAAGATTTCCGCCATATCCAGCCCCCTATATAAAATAAAGCATTAAATAATTAGAGAGGAACCCACACCAGCCCTAGCTGGTTTTCATGCGGGTGCTCTATCCTGGTCGAATTGGAATTTGGAGATGTTGGTTCTTATGGAGGGAGGAAACCCAGAGAAAACCCTTAAAGCAAGGCGAAGAACCAACAACAACAGTCAACCCACATATGGCACCAGGCCGGAATCGAACCCGGACCACATTGGTTGAAGGCGAGCGTTCTCACCACTGCGCCATCCCTGCTGCATCCCTACTTTGCTTATAAAGGAATGGTCGACATCATTTCTTCGCGGTTTGACTAAAACCTGTGTAGAGTAGAACTCGTGTGAAGAGGTTTTGGCCTAATTGCAGAGATGAGTGTATGACCATTGCTGTTACATTTTGTATCTATTCAAGTGGAATGAGTTCATTTGAATACTGTAATATGTTTCCTAATGGAGTCCTCTGAACGATATTTTTTTCCAGTGCAATCACCAGAAAAATAACCGGAGGTCAGAGTCTAGTGGTGGCTAGATGAGATACAACAACCTCAATCTTTTCTTTGCTCCAGATAGCGACTACAAGAATGACCGCGCACTTCCTCTTAACACTGATATTCCAAAGGTCATCTACACTCAAATATTGTAATATTGGACAATTTGAAAATCGATGCCAATTCCAAATGTTTTAAAGTTTCCCAACTCCCGTAAAGGATGAAATGGTTCTCTGAGGTGTCCCATTTAGCCTTGACTAGACTACACTTAACATGTATTTCGAGCTATTTCAACATTGTAGGTTATTTATCCGAATAGTTGTACTGTGTCTATGATACTAACAACAGCAGATTTCTCAGTTCATGTGGCCTGAAATATTAATCTTGTATTCATCTTTCAAAACAAAGTTTGGGTCCTAAAGGTTTAGGATCTTAGACATTTTATTGGAATTTATTGTACCTGATGAATTTTTTTACCGCGTATAAATATTGATTAAAGATTAAAGAGAAGTCGAGAGGGCTGACACCCGAAGCCGCCTCTTTGAAATTCAGCCTAAAGAATAAGTTGATATAAATTACACATTTATGAGCTCGGCGTCGCTATGTTTCAGAATTATAATTCCTCTTCGCCGAATGAAACTGAAGTACAAGAGTCCTCCGCAACATTGGGTCAACAAGTAACACGAATTTCTGACCAGGAGACGTTAAATTACTCTCAGAGGTATCCAAGGAAGGCATCTGCTCTAATGCCTGAACCCGCGCATCTCTAAGGAACTGCCGCAAGCGGTCTGCATCACCACTGTCATGCATCCCGTCAATCTCTTCACCTTCTTCCTTTGTGATGACTGATTGGTTCACAATGGCCACACCTCTGTTGTCTTCCTCGACTTCTTGTAAGTCAATGTCCCGAATAAAGAGAGTTTGTTGAATGGCGTCTACAGCTGAGCCCACGATGAATAACGTGTCTCTGGTCAGCAGAATTGTCCCATCGTAGTCATGCCCAGATGACGTCACAACAGTCGCGTTCAAATGCAGAAGCAGATCGATATCTCTTTGGTAATGAAGCATTTTCCTGCAAGAAAACCAGGGATTATAACCAAGAAAACTATGCTGCCAAAGTCCAATTTTGTAGTTATACAATAATTTTTTTCTTTGTACTTCTTGTGACACCTCAGAGTGGTTTACACGTGACTTTTGAGAAACAACAACCAACGTAATCATACAGTCAATCAATGAGGTCATGTCTTGAATGAGCGAACACACGCTACACGCGGCAAGCGCGGGAAAAAGAAGATAGGCCAAACAACGATTGGTTTGGGTCTCCTGCTTGGCCGACAAACCAACACCTCCACCCTCATTGGCGAAGGAAGTTCAGCGATCGCATAACCAAAGTTAACACAGTTATTTTTGAAAATCACTGAAACATCCAGGAACCGTTTCGACAAACGCGAAATGCCTTACCAGAAATACTTCAAATGGCTGTTCTTTATGGAGCACTCCAGTCTTTCACCAGGAGTGAACATTCTGTTTGGCAGCTGAGTCAAGCCAGCACCCTGCAGGATTCCTTGTCCGGTCTGCGACACCAGCTCCATTGCTCCACCCAACGGCTTAGTGACCACACCTATCAGACCCTTCCCCACTCCTGTAATGACACCGCTGGCTGCCTCCCTCACATCGTTGGCTCGTCGTATTCCCTGGATGGGTTGATCGACTATACCTGCTACGGCGCCGAGGAGACTGAGGCCGAACCCTCCCAAACCTTGAGATAAGCCTGCACAAACAACGTTAGTAGAATTAGTGTCAAGAATAAGCTACAATTCTCATCTAAATACGATTTGTACACTTGAATGTTCATTGTTAACACCAAAAGGGTAGGTCCTAAAAAGCAACTATTTCTCTTTTTTTTTAACAAGAACATTGCCTCCAGCATTCGTCGGCATAACAAGGAAAAAAGGGTATCTTGTTGAAAACTACGATGAACCAAAAAACGAGTGTACGGCAAGGCGTATGAAAGACCTCACATCAATCAGTGTTGAAAGCTAAAGCTATCAATTAACCCTTTCACCAGCAGAAGAGAAAGTTAAACGATCAAAAATAGATTCGATTCAGAACTTGAACAATCCAGACTGTTGATCCCTTGTTCATGTACCTGTTACAGGTAGAGTCCACATATTCCATCACAAAAAAACGAGCAAAGAATATCTAATATAACATCAAAAGTTTTGATAATACCTGTTAAGACTTTCTTTGGCCTTCTGCATCTCTGTTCCTCCAGCAGTCGAAGATATTCCCCATCCATGCTGAGTCGATCCAGATTCCTCGCCATACTTGAAGCCAAGCTCGTGATGGAAGTCAGGGCACCAGTGGAAACATGTCTGACAAATGACGACATGCCTCGAGACATGCCGGACACGAACGCGCCCGGGCCGCGGGTCAACCCGTCATAGGGCAGGTAAAAGAAGTCAGCTACTCCCTGGCTGAGACTTCTCACCAGTCCCGCGGGATTCCCGAGAAGTTCCAGAGAGCCCAATACCCAACCAGCTTTGAAAACTGCCGCGGTCACGTAATGATAGGTGAGCTTCTGAACGAGGGCAGAGGTGGGTAAAAAAACTGGAGACAAGTGAAACTCACCGAGTGACAGCGGAGAATCGTCCACTGATAAGAAGAGCTTGGCCGAGCCATGTAGCGTGACATTAAATGTCACTGGCGTGACGTTGAACTCGCCCATTACGATGGGCTGGATACTTGAAGATGTTAAATCTAATACCTTTAGGGAACTGTTCTCTTGGTTACCTCGTAATGTGGACGAGTAGTAATGGGAAGGAGGTAGGAATGACACAGCTATGTCACCAAGACGGTAGAGAATAGTGTCCTCAATGTATAATGTCAGCGGTTGAAGAGAAATGCTTAGAGAACTTAGGAATACGCCATTTGCGCATATGCCAGGTTCATACACGCATTTGATACTGACCAGCGGTTTCGCTCTTGAACGGGCACCGGTCCTTCTCAATGATGGAGTTTTCCTGGGAGTCACTGGAGCATTGCTTGGTGTAAGAATCACTGAAAACTCGTACGTATCATCTTGCAGCTGGTTGTCAACCTGGAATGCTCCAATACGCAGGGACAACTCACGATTACCTTCCGTAGAATCTCGCCCTGCCGAATGCGACACGACGATACCTTCGGCGGTCATTCGGAGAACTTCGTAGGGATTTCTGAAGTTGGTAACTTCATCTACAACTGTCACACCAAGCTGGCAAATGAACAACTCCGCATGAATAACAGATGGAGGGGGCGATACACACTGAACTGTGTTAGACCGTACACCTTCCTCTCCGTAAGGCTGGATTTTGACACGCGTACAGAGACGTTCGTTGGATACTCTTATCAAAACCTGCCCCCTCCCTGGCAAGTTAACACACGCCTCCTTTAAAGAATCCAAATCAAAACCTTTACTCCACCCCTGAGGGACTTCAGTTGTCATTTCGGCGCCAAGCTCGCCTTGCTCGCCTTCTTCCTCTGATATCTCGGCCACATTGACGTCATACAACGCTTGAATGTGCAGTTCGGGAAGCCTCTGTACCTCACTGGAGGTAGCAAACCATTCGCGCATGATTGGAAGTTCATAGTAAGTGGAACTGAAAGCCGCAACTTCTGGAATCTCACCCAAGCCTCTCATTTGTTCCATGATAACAATCTTCTCTGAAGAACCACTCACGTGACTGGGGCTCTGCGGGGGGATCGCTTGTCCAAACTGAAGTGTGAATGGGCATTCGTTTTGAAGGAGCAGACGGGGAGCTGGATCCGAGGCAACAACGATGTAAACAATGCCATCCATAACGTATGATGTCACGACCAACGGAAGTGTGGCGCTTTCATCGAGTGATACTGCGACAGATTGACGCGTCACTTCCGGTGTGATTAAAACGGCACGTGACCATCTAAAGTTGTTCCCTTTGCTTCCTGAGATAGGCTGTTCTTCTTTTAAGGCCAGAAACAATACAGGAGATGTTTGACCACTGAACGAGGGATTACCTTCTTCGTTAAGTACTACGGTTGTTGGGGACGGGACGTCCCAAGTTGGCACAGGTATGGCTTGATTGTGATCGCTCGGCAAGCGAAGTAGGGTAGCTCTGTTGAGGTTATTCGATGGCATCTAGAAAATAAAGATTTAAAAAAGCCTCAAGAGTCAAAGAATGAAATCTGCCCACATGGAGTAAGTACAATAATCACCAACACTTAACTTCCCCCCATTTTAAACCTTCGTTATACCGTTTAAAGGAAAAGCCACGATTACATTACGTAATTAAGACGAACAAAATTCTTCTTCAAACAACAAAACAAAGTTTATGCCTAACATCCCTGCCTGCAGGTTCTAATATTCTTTGGAAAAGAAAAAGGACAAGGATAAGCTGTGGAGAACGTGATCTCCCATTTTTCACACCCAAATACCAAGACAAGATAGCTATTCTTTACCTTTTTACCAGACATCACCAGAACAGGATGAGCAAGTAAAGGTCTTCCAACATTGTTAATAACGTAAAACCTCTGTTCAATCGATATGATCTCGATTCCACGATACATACGAGATGTAACTGACCATCTGGCGCCCCGAATTTCACCCGAACCCAACACGAACGCCACCGGAACAGACAGGCTGTCTTCGGCGTCGTTCGATGATGCTTCTTGGCTGCTCGATGGGAAAGACACCGCTTCGGACCAACTACAAATTTTGCCTTCAAAGTAGGTTCCCAATTGCACCTTTCCCTGCGTAAAAGAAATAAAAACAGAAGTTACTCATAGCAGTTGGCCGAGAAGAAAGAAAACACAATTACTTCGTGGAATTTGCCAATCTGGATGGTTTCTTGCCTGCGCAAATACTATATTTATTTCATTTTGTTAAGATGTGTTCTCGTACCGTGATTCTGTGAGGCGCCACGATTGAACCAGTGGGTAAATCGACTGTAACATCTCGTTCCAGGTCCCTGACGATCAAGTGCACTGTAGTATTGTTGACCAGCAGACACCAAGGTAATACTTCAACCAACAGTGAGCTGACATGAGACCAGCGTTTTACTACTCGGCACTGCACCTCTATAGGAGGGACTGGAGACGGCCTACCACGCATGTCTAAACGGAAAACAGAAAGAAAAATAATATAAACGGAATGACAAAATGAAAAAGTAACTTCTCATGAAGTTGGCTTCCTTGTCTCGTTACTTTTCACATCTGTTACTCTTCGCGGGTTTTGCAATGCTCCTACTATACAATCTAAAGAAGAGTCATTCGCATTACATGACGTACAGTGCTGACCTTGTGGTTCATCCACCGGGGAATCGGGATGTATTTTCTGGTTGTTCACGTGACCAGCAAATGACACGTTCTTCACTAAAGAGGACTCAGGTTTTTCCTCCAAAACAACTTCAGAGCGCCTTTCAGGAGAAAGGAAAGAAAAACAAACATATTTTTGTATATTCCAAGTTAGTGAAAGCGATAGTTTAATTAATAGTTGGTAAGCGATTTCTTTTACCCATACCTTAAATTCTGATGGTTCCTGCAGTACGGCCAAATATCAGCCAGCGGTTGTTCCTCTTCCACCATACTGTCATTCTTCATCCTATTGGCTAATTCTATCAGTGTTGTGTTCAGTGGCACAGAGGGACTGGACCACTGACGTGACCCGCTGAACTGGAACGTCAAGTGATGCCAAGAGTTCGGCACCAGGCTGTACATCTGCTGCTCTTGTGCACGGCCATGGAGCTGGAGAACTGAGTATGAGTTGGTTTTGGCCGTGAACACATTCATAAGGACTGGTTCCGGGAGGTGGCTCCGCATAACGAAAAGTGGAGATAATGTCACCTATAAGACAACGTTATTTAGCGCCAGACGAAAAACAAAACGAAATTCGAAATTCCATGTGTGAACAAAGGAAAGAATATTTTACCTGTATCTGGTCCGGGGATCCAGGTTTCTCCACACTGTACCAGAAATAAAACGTCTGGAATTCCTTCACGCCAAGAAGCTGTTTGGTCAAAACGGATAAAAGAAATGATGAAACTAAATTGCATAAGCAACTTAGAAAATAACTGCACGTGAGTTCATGGAACACAAAATGCACCGAAAAAGGTACACCTGTCAGTCTACATCGCTTTTTAGAAAATCTGTGAGGAAGAAGATAGTAATGACTCAAACAACAGAACTACGAACTCGTGCAGATTATTCTATCTACTCTATTGATTGACAAGACCCTTTCCGCTCTCAGAAACCTTTGTGAACACGTTTAAGGACGTTCGGCACCCGTTACATCCTTTTCCAGTCATTTTAGAGTTCTGTGATTGGCTCCATAACATTACTATTTGCCGTATTATGACAAGCCCTGACAGGCAATGAAATATTCAAATATAATTAACTTCATAATTACCTGTACAATAAGATGCTGTCCTTTACCCTCCCCTTCCACGTGCTCCAGCGGTAACGTGTCAGACCACGTGGTACCGTTAGGAATGCGGATGCGCATGCCTGTTAGTCCCCCATGTGAAATGACGTAAGACGGCAGCGCCGTGTTTGCTGGGAGGGACACATCCTCAAGGACCTAGAATTGAGCAGAAAAGATTCTTGAATTTTTTATTCAAATTCTTGACTATATCTAACAAAAGCCTTTACTCCAGCACTACAACTCTAAGAGCCCTCGATGACTACCACTACAAGTCGAAATCGAAATATAAGCCACTTAAGCTACCCTATAATTTTTGAACTAGCCAGCACGTTAAATGCATTGTGTCACGCTATTCTCTGCAAAGCGCACATTCAGAGCGGACAGTACCTGGTAGCGCGCCTTGGGTGATTGTCCAGAACTCAGCGTGGGATTGGTTAGAATCTGCACATCAACATCGATTGACAAGCGACTGACGATAATATGGCTTCCACGAATGATGATCTGTTAAAAAATACACAAAGTTATAAAAGAAACGTGTGTGGCTAAGGTTCCAAAAAGGGTTAAAAGTCTTGAGATAAGAATTTCGTGAAGACTTACCTGCTTTTGCATGCCAGAGAGCTGTTTAACCTCAATAAACAGAGTAGCACTGTGAAGCCGGTGATGAATTGTTCGACCAAACACACCAACAGTGTCGATATCAAACGGTTCAGACCAGCGCCAGTCTCCCTCGGTCTCGATGCACACATGTAGCCTGGGAGAGGCTTTCACTGTATGCGGAGTCCTCCAACTGTACGAATGAACCTGACGGCTTCCGAGTAACAACGATTCATCAGCGTCCACCTGGAGGGAAGGGTGAGAAAGGAAATCAAACATCAAGTTAAGTAATGAACAGTTTGTGGACTTCTGGTCTACAACCACCATCATTTCTTCCAAGTAGCGTAACACAGTGGCAAGAATAGTGACTCGAAAGCTAAATGTCACACGTTCAACTCCTCTGACCATTAAATTGCCAATTGTTAAGCCCCCTATAAGAAGGGACTTCTTACAGTGCGACCACTGTAACCTGGCCCACTTGGATAACGAAAACCAAAGTAAAACAGTTTGCAGGATTTCAACTTCAGCTGTTTGGCACAATTGATTTTCAGTGTAGAACAACGTTTCAACTTAATATTGTCGACATTCTCTAATCGCTTTGAAAGATGTCATTGGTTTTCATTGCTTAAATGGCCCCAGTTGAAGCGGTGTTCAATTGAGTGTCGAAAAACCAAAACCAAACGAATTACATACCAATTAGACTGCTCGGCCAATCTCAAACCGTAGTAAAACCAAAACCAAAGTAATTGCCTCATTACTTTCCACACTCAATTAACACCCGCTCTACAGTAGTGGCACTATAGTACTTCAGTTTGTAGTTCTATATTGTATTTTACAGCCAGTTCACAGTAACCCAATAAGCACATCAGTGATAAATAGATATGAAACTTCCTTTTCGAAACAAGATTCCAAATTATAGTAATTACCATAATTCGAAACACAAGGTCAGAATTCCTAACGGTATAAGTAGCATATTGTTTCTAAATGCCCTCACCTGACCAAGCCTCAAAGCTTCGTGCGTGTCATTACAGATGATGTAATGGTTAAAAATAACCCTCTCAGCCTCAATCAGTCCAGTTTGGCCCCAGGCTCTGGCAGAAAGTGCGATTGTGTGGATCGTAGTTTGACTGACATGTGTCAAGACTGTACCCGCCTCCAGACTAACATCCAGCCACACGGGGAGACCAGTGAGGGCATCTTTAATTTTTGGTGGCTTGATCTGTGGAAACAATCATTACATACCGTTAGTGAAAAGAAAGTTGCAGGTTACAATCATCAGTTTTGGAAAGGAATTTGAGAAGCTCCGTCAAAAATACACATCGCCAGCAACGCGATAAAAAAAAGATTTGATTATATCAAACATTATTCTACAAATGACTAGCCTGCGTTGCAGAGGAGCTAAACCCGCTTGCTAGACATAACAAAAACTCGTAAGAAGTGAGGACAGCAAGCGATAGCGATAATAGCAACAGGTTATTTCACGTTTGCCTGAGGTTAAAGAAGCCTTTCAGTACCATGTTAAAATACTAATTTAAAAAGCATTATTTTAAAAAGCTCAAAACATATTCCAGGGACACGAGAGTTTCATTTTACAGGCCAGTTCCCTACAATTAACGAAAACCACTATATTACAAAAAGAATGCAAAATGAGAGGTTCTCCTTTCCTTCGACTCCGATTCCAATAAAGAAAATTAACACAGGCTTTTTACTTACTCTTCCTTCGTGATACAGAGCCATAGTGAGACCTACATCAAACGGGCTCAAGAGAGGCCTATACGTGAGGTCTCCGTAATCCAGCACCTGTGCATGACAATTCCATTCAGTTTGTACATGTAAAAACCCTCCCTCCCCTCCCACATCCTTGATGACAGCGTTGAGTCCCTCGACAGACAGTAGCAAGAATTCTTGGTCGGTTGCCAGGGAGGAGTCCATGGTAAATCCGACAAGGTGTTGTGGAATAGCTGCAAATATGAACGACAAATAACTCTTAAAATCGTGGACGCACAAGATTTTGTTGTCATTGTCTATAAGCTTTGTAACGAAGTTCGCAATAAAAGACCTAAGCCAAGCAACTGAAAGTGTCCTCTTATTCTGAAAGATACTCTGTAATGTAGCTTAAGGCGTTCAATTTTACAGACTAACTTTTGCTCAGCGTAGTGGTATCTTGGGCTACATTTCTGCTAAGACCATGCATGGTGTCTTGTGTGACACTTCTGGGAAGTGTTTACCATGAAGGAACATACAACGGCTATTATGTTGATTATGTTTCTTTTGCAATTCTAGAAAAACGTTAAAATGTTACATCCAGCGAAAGGCAGAACACAAGGTGAAACTATCGCTGCTCACTGGAAAAGCAACGTTGAAGGTGATCCTTTTGTGTTTTCCTTTCGGAGCGACTCATCAATCACAAATGTATTCCACTCATCTTACCTTGGCCGATAGCGTGCACATGGTTAGTAAACTTGACTTGTAACATGCTGATGTTGAGCTGAGCTGACAAGGCGGGGTTAAGGGCGGGTCTCACTACCGAGTTCACCTTGACAGATGCTGCTAATGAGGCTGCACTTAACAGAGATCGGTACGGAGAGGCGTAAGATGAGCATGTGTCATCGTCACCATCATAACTACAGATTAAACAAAAAACAGAAGTAGACAACTTCTTCTCACTGAGGGTAAGAAGATCACAAAGCAAGTCTTACAATGCAGTACTGGAAAGAGCCCCTTTTTGCCAAAGATTTTTCCTTTGTTCTGAAGTTTTCAAAAACCATCATTTTTCACCTGATCGGTGTGTCTGCTTCACCTAGAATGGAAACTCTGGGACCAACCTAAATTGCTTGCCTTAGATATGACTGACGAACGACATACAGAATCTGCAGAAGGCGAGAATCGGGTTTTGCGTTCATAAAATCTGGCAATAATTGATTCCTCTTAGGGGAAACGAAATCGACTCTTTTTATGACTAACTTTTAAAACTGCAGCTAAAATCACCAATTTTAGTTTTAACTTAACTTGTACTGGAACCTCAGGGAAACATTATATGATCGTATCACTATTTCATAAAAAGTACGGGTTACTGTCGTCTACTGAAAAAAAAAACACGAGTGTAAATACTCCTTCTTAGAATGGCACTGGTTTGAACATGCCAGGTAAGTTTACCAAGAGTACTTGCGACCTGAATACCTTTTCAGTCAAAACAACACTAGCAACAAATTGTTTTTGCTGCGTTGTTCGCACAAAAATAACGGCAACGTAATGTAACTGACCTTCCATCATCTGGGTAATCAATGTCAACAGTCACATCAACCACCATCTGCCACTCAGCAGCGACGATCACCTCCGAGGGATGAGCCGTGCACGGGTCAGGGAGAGAGATAGAGGTGGCGTTATTTTCTGACAGGTTGAAGTCTTTATAGGTGATGTAACATTTCTGAGTTGGATCCCAGTAACGAAGAACACATGGCACCTGTATGCAAACAGATCATTAACATGTTCCTTGTTGTGGTATTGCAATTGTTTGTATTGTTTGTAGTGTTTAATGTAACGGAGGAATGAAAGAACCAGCTGATGAACAAAAGACTGGCAGAAGGTTAAACGGACGATCATTAACAACAAAAGTTGAACATGAAACTGAAAATCGTTTTTTAGACCGTTTGACACTGAAATAATCAGTTCATGCACGATTTATGTCACAGAACAGCATGTCACGCCTTACCTGGTACTCGTCCCCCATATTCAACGTGTTGACCAGAACAGGTGTTGACAAAGGTAGTGGTACAAGATCAACCGCCGACAGTGCTCGGGGCTCAGGGTACCTCCAGGTCATGGTGGGAGGTCTGTCACAAAAGTCCGAAGTAAAAATTATCTCCCCGGGCTCTGGGTGATGCATGTCTAACTCCCCTGAAACAGACACGTTCAGTTACAAAATGGGTTGGTTTTACAACAATCCCTTTACAGTAAAAATAAATATGTTTTGGTATTGCTGGAAAGATACAGTTCTGCAACTATGCCATATTAGGGTTAGGAAAGGGAGATATACAACTATAAGTGTTGCAGCTTTTTCTAGAAAGTAAAGGAATGAATGCCATAAACCCTTTAAACTGTCCTATGCCTGACCATAGCCAAATCATCTTTCCAAAGATTGCGTTACCTGAAGCAGTCACGTATCTAAAGCAACCGGCTCGGATGTCATCAAACGACTGATACAGCACAACCTGCTCTGGCACCTCACGCGACTGATCGCTGCTTTCTGCACCAGCCTCCGCAGCTTGCTTCTTTACCACGGGTGGACTGGTAAACTGTTGAGACAGTTCCGCGAGGAGACTGAGGCAAGTCACATGTTCTTGACCAACATCGATCTGTACATAGCCAGCTTCAAGAACCGCGTAGAGCTGAGGAAGGCCACAGCCACTAGCAGGAGAGAAGAAGGAAGCAGTTTTAATTTTGTGCGGTTACCTGATGGTTACCGCCTTTGTCTTCACTTTCAACGGCCTCGAGGCCCCTTTCGAGCACTGAGTCATAACGCTGCGTTCATGGGCAAGACTCCTTACTCTTAGAGTACATGTTCCTCTCTCCAGTACAAATATACACAAGCATTGAACTGTGCAGGACGTAAAACACCACATACCTCCGGACGTACAGGTCTCGACTATGTGGAGCCCAGATGGTCTCCAAATCGATCGAGCAGCTAAATGGATGAATTAACGAACGGCATCTGTCGTAAACAGAAGTGGATAAACCCAAACCATGTAACTGTAGTCTTGTGTCTATTCTCTTTAGGTTACCTAGGAAATATAAGAATAAATACATAAGGATTCGGTTGATCTTCTTTTTGTTAGGATAATGTAGAACATAAAAGTGCGCCACTACCTGCTGTATGTATGCTTTGCAAGTCACTGTTCTATCATGGTTCACGTTAGTAACCTAAATGTTTCCAACATACTATGGTGGGAAGATGGTCTCAATCTTTCCCAATTCAGCCTCTGATTGCTCATTAATAAACGCCGCCTTAACTGCAAATTTGCCACAACCGCCCAAAAAAACAAAAACATCTTAATTACATACCTTGCAGATCCGGTTTCAGAGAAGCTTTTGCCTCGAGTCCGAGTGCACAGCCTAGCAGTTTGGGTTGGGACAGAACGGGAGGGGCCTCCAGTTCGATAAACATGTCCGTGGTACACAAACTAAAGGACCGTAAGAACAGGGTCCTTCCTGAGGCACATGTCTGGCTACTCTCGGTTACTGAATTCTCTTCACCAGGAAGCACTAGGCCGTCTATAAATTCTGTAAGCTCTTCTACGTTCTCTAGATTGAAGTTCATGTGAACAGATCGACCCAGTTCCACAGACACTTCAGCTGAAATGTAAAGAACAGTTTCCTGCAGATGAAAGTCTGTCATGTCAGAGCGAGCGCGATAGAATAGAAGATAAATAAGCAACTAAAGGCACTAAATCAATAAACAAATTAAATCAAAAAACAAAACCAAATTAATAACGAAGCATGCCCAAGAAAATAAAATAATATCCAAGTTCACTTCAATGCATGTTCAAATCCCCAAAACACTGTAAATAATGGTGACAAAGAAATTCTAAAAACTCGACGACAGAAACCGAAGATGTTAAGCCTATGAATCAACAGAATCTAATTATAATGTTTTTAACATACACAACAGTCATTCTACTTTCGATGATCCGTCCTCGAGTAACATCATAATGTGCGGCCATTGAATTCTCGGCCAGGTATTTGTCAAACAGTCGGTCGGTCGGTCGGTCGTTCGGTCGTTCGGTCGTTCGGTCGTTCGGTCGTTCGGTCGTTCGTTCGTCCTTCGGTCGGTCGGTCAATCAAATAATCTATCAATCAATCAATCAATTAATCAATCTGTCATGGAATAACTTGTAACTTGTAATTTACCTGGACCAGTCAAGAAATCTGTGATGTCGACCGTCATCAGTGACGGTAGAATACCACTGTGAGGATCAGGGACACCAACCCCGCTCCTGAACCACTCAGCAGTGTAATCCTGTGGATCAGGGAGGGGTTTGAATATAGAACCTGCTGAGGAACAAGAATAAAGTTTCGCTCAATTTTGAACCTGAAGATAACGTTGGTTTACATTGTCCCCATGCAAATTAACATTTTTTACCTGTCGTCGGAGAATTTCCAGCAACACTGACGTCAAAACAAGACACCTGAATCCGCGGTCCGCTGGACTGCGTGTTCACAGTTAGAGCAGGGTGAACCAACTCAACTCGCAAAACAGGCTTAATCTGCGCAATTTTGCCTCTTCCCGGCAAGTTTGGCTTAGAACGCAATTCTTCCTCCGCAGGTTTTTCGTCCAGAGGAATACGGCTGTAGACGGCTGCTGTAAGTTTCCTACCAGTAAGAAAAACCTCCCACGGAACTTCATTTTCAATTCCCAGTGCTTTCTCTGTGTTGTGTTGAGTCCTCCCTCGACTGACATTAGAAATCCCACCCGCACCTTTGCTGAATTTTGTAGTTAAGTTGGTGCGCGAGCTTTCAAACCCACTGTCGATTTTATCAAAGCGTTCTCTGAAGACGTCCTCTGGACCAAGGGCAACAGATGAGTCACATGGTGTTTTTGCGCTGTCTTTTAGAGGGGCACTCAAGGTGCAAGTAAACAGGACCTTCAGATTCTCTGCGGATAAAGTCTGGAGAAGCTGAATCTGCACAAAACAGATGAAAAGTTTTCGGTTAACCTGGACAAAGGCACTTAACACTGACGTGACAGAGATCAACCTTTTGTCACGAGTGCTAGTGCTTTGCTACGCATTACACATACGCAAGTGAATTTATAAAAGATCATAGTGGTACACACACTTCGAAAACAGCTCGAGCTCATATCAGCGTAAAAACCGTGAATCAGTTCCCAGTTCCCTCTGTGATACAACAACAGTCGAGGGAGCAATGCCGCTAAGCACCCGAACAAAAAAAGCTCAAGTTTGAGAATGACGCCCGTAACTGAATTCCTTGCCTCACCCTCTTCTTCACGGCTTAACGTTCTACCACACTTCTCACCAACTTCATGAAAGACTTAAAAATATCATCCAAAAATACCTGTTTCTTGTTCAGGAAACAGTCGACGTCCGTCACCACATTGAATTCTAAGGACCATCCGCAGACCAGGACATTTTCAGACACAGTCGACTTTTTCACTGTCACGTTCTTTTCTACTGATATCGCGGGCGCAAGCACTATTCTGAAGTCTGAGTCGGAGATGATTGGTGTCACGTGTACCTCTTCTGTGCCGCGCCTGGTGAATCAAACAAAACAAACTAGTGGTGAATAAAAAGTATTAATGTGTCCCTTCCCCCTTAATGTACAGTAAAACACATCAACGCTGAGGAAAAAACTCCCAATGATTATTATAGCGTGGAAGTTAGCTTTACAGCACAATCGCCCTACCTTCAATTGCTCTCAAATGTGAACGAAGGAAATTAACTGAAATAGATATGGGGCCTAGACATTAGCGACCAATCTTTTCATTAAGATAACTTGATTTATGCAAAAACGACGTTGTAGGAGCTAAGTCCGTCTTAGGTAATGCGCCTCATTGATCCCCAATTTCATGCATGCTTCATGCTTTTGGATTTCTTGTTCCTTCTTTGTTTTTCTTTCCCTCCTATTAACTAAAGCTAATTCAAATTTGAGAACCACAAAAAAAACTAATGAAATCGTGGCCTTGTTCCTTTATTTCCGATTTCCGTGAATCTAACATTTTCTGATGTATCTTTCATGTTGCGCTGAAAATGACACAGGGACGCGGCATTAACACCACATACCACATCTGCGTGTTCCACTCCAGCGCAGGATTCTGGTCCACAGCAATCCCAACTAGTTCCAGGCCATCCTCGTGTTTGATTTTTCCACAGAGTTGTCCCCAGCTCCCTGTCCACACGCCGAACCCGCACAGATCAATTTGATACTGTACGTCATGAATGTCATAACCCAGGGCTTGCCTGGAGCGGCGGCCGAATTTACGAAACTTCTCGTAAAACTCGCGATTTAGAACTGTTCTTGAGTTCGGGTTGTCCGGATGAGGAGAAGCACAGACTGTCGACAGCTGTACAACAGTCATGTCTTCTTGGAAATGCGCCTTTCCTGTTTCGGGAAATGCGTCTGCCTCTTTACCAGCTGATACAGTCGGGATAAATAGTCTCAGATTTCTCATGTTCACAAACAGAAGAGGTAGAAGGTCGACATTAACGGTCACACTCTCGGTTTTTTCTCCTCCTTCGTCGTCCTTCAGACGAAGCACGCTTTCTGCCTTTTCTACGACAGTATTGTTTTCAGACAGAAATCCAAACCGGTCTAACAAGCTCAAATCAAACGTGTTCAGAGCTGCCACGATCACCGGACACCATAACACAACATCAAATGGCTGAATGTTGACGCGGACCTCGTGCTGATCTTTAAAGTAGTCTTCCTCCTTACCAGCTCTCTCGACAGAAGTGGACCTTCGCCTCTTTAAGTGAAGAGAGGAACGTTTGTACATGACAGTGAGAAAACCGTGAGGTCCGGGACCTGGAACCTCGCGGCGACCGCTGGACGGACGCCTCGTGGATGTGAAGAGTGACTTGGACGAGATGATGTCATTGCACGAAAACAGTATACCATTAAAACGACCACGTATCCAGGAACCGCCAGTGCTGCTGAATGATAAATGAAAATAATAACGTGCAACAGTTACAAAGCACAGCTACAGTAAATTTCTTACGTTTTGTGAGATAACTGAAAATGCTACCCACGCTATTTTATAACTGACTTTTGTATCTGTAAAAACTATAGAAATTATAGTCGTTCTACCAAAAGAACTGACATAGAAATTCATGGTTGATCTCATCTATAAGGGACCGTTCATTTTTTATAAGGTAGGGGGGGCTGGTGGGATTTGGGGGGGGGGGCCATGCGAAAAAAAATGGCTTTCGAGGGGGGGCCATGCCAAAAAAATACGGGAAAAAGGGGGGGTCACGTGAAATATTTTAGTAAAACTTTAAAATGGCATAATGTTTGAATATCAAAAAAATTGCTATAGAATAAACATAGAAGGCAGGATACAAATTTATTACAAACTTTCCTTCTGCTTTAAAAAAACGTTTAGCGACAAAAAGCATTTGTAGCTACTGAAAAGAAGTATTTAACACTGTTATTTTCGAATGCAACTTTCACTGGCACTCATCTTCATCTCCGCTGTCGTCGAGTTCTTCGTCGCCGCTTGTGCTGCTATGGGAGTCTCTTTCACCAATGCTGCAAGAAGCAGCACTGCTTTCCGTCAGAGTGTACTCTTCAGGGTACATGAAGGTGTAAACATAATCTCTGACTTCCCGCTCAAGGTTGGTGGTGATTCTGCTTCTTGCAGCACTGGTGAAATAATTCCCTTCCAAGAGCTGTGCGATGTATGGCCCATCTCTTCTAAATATCGACGTGGTAACATCCTCAACTTTAAGACACTCTACCGGGACGGCCGTTCTAGGAGGGTACACAAGGCATTGTGGAAGATCATTTCCTAGCGGGTTTCCAACACAGATTCCATAAACTCGTTGGACGTTGTTTTCAGTCCGCTTCCTCTTTCTTTCATTTGACTTTCTGCGGTTTTCTTTTTTCCTTCTCCTTTTGTTGATGTGCTGTTTGAGTATGCCTTTGAATATGCTGTTATAATTGCTCTTCTTATTTTCTAGTGCTTCCATGTCCTGCGTGACCTTCGTCAACTTAGCTTCTGTACATTTGATCTGTTTTACATTAAAACTGTGGGCAAATTCTTCGCCCTGCTTTAAAGCAAGCCAATTGGACTGAAAGAGTGTGGAATCGTGTTCCTTTACATCTTTCAATATGACATTCAACTTTTCCACCATTGCTCTGTGCTCTTTGATGGAGAAGTTCAGTTTTCTTCCATCACTGGGCTTCAACTGGTACCCTTGCATGGAAAACTCACTCGCCCTTTCTGAACAGCCATCCGCACCTAGAAAAATTGCTTCTTTTGCTTGTAAGATGTCAAACTGCCTGGATCGTTCAGCTGTAAACCTTTTCTTAAACGACTCGTCGCTTTCGCCATTATTGCGCATTTTGGAATGAGCCTCTTTCATGATGCTCATGTAGTAATGCGCTCTTTCCCCGATTGGATTAACAATATAAAGAAGAACGAGCATGGAAGTGGCAGGCTGGTTTTATCTGACCCAGAGAGCGTTGCTCTATTTACAGATGAGTTTATTGCCAAATCGAAGTTTGTGGTGGATTATCTTCAGCATCTTGAAGTGCTGGAATTTAAAAGGAAAAAGAGAGCAGAAGAAAAGGCAAAGTTAAGTAGGGAGGAGGATTATCCTTGGACTGAGTTGTGCGAAGATCTAACCAAGCTTAAAAAGCTACGTGTTCCAGAACTAAACAAGTACTCAAACCACCACGGGCTGAAGCAGCATTTGAAAAGTAGCAAGAGTGAGAAAGTAAAGGCAATTGTAAGACATTCATGCTTGCAGCAGAAGAGTCCTCTCAGAGCTGGCCCACCAACACTGAGAAATGCCAGGACATTGACACAAAATGACAACAGGGCAAGTGCTGACAGCAGTGAAACAGATGAAAGTGACAATGATGAGTATGACAGTGATGCCATTGACTCTGGGGGAGAAGATGACTCAAGTGACATCACTCTTGCATTCATCAATTCAGATGAGGAAGATGCCAATTAGAGGCCAAATGCCACACGCTCAGGGCGAGCCATAACTAGGAGATCCTAAATTGACTTCTCTTTCTTTTGATTTGTTTCTTAAACAACAGCTCTCTGTCGTATAGAGATTGTAAATATTGTCTTCATAGTGAGCACAAAAACGTGAAGTAGGGGGATAAAAGAGAAATATTAAAAAAGTTGAAATCTAAATATTGTTTGTTCAGTTTTTTTTTTTTTTTGGGGGGGGGGGGGTCATCCCAAAAAATGTCCGCTATAAGGGGGGGCCATGTGAAAAAATTGGTAAGCTGAGGGGGGGTCATGCGATTTTTAAATGGTGCTTCCGAAATCCCACCAGCCCCCCCTCCCTCATAAAAAATGAACGGTCCCTAAGGAACAAAAAATAGTGTTGAGTGGGGTGAAAGATAAAGGAATGAGAGACTAACTAGCCTGCGTAGCAAGCTTTCCCGTACGAAGAGCTTTTCCGCATTCTGGCCGCGCGTAAATTGGAGCGAGAGCAAAAACTCGACGAAGCAGGGGTGGTGGGGTCGCCGAGTTTTTGCTCTTCGATCCAATTTATGCGCGGCCAGAATGCAGAAAAGCTCTTCGCACGGGAACGTTCGCTACGCAGGCTAGAGAATAATTAGTTAAGCTGTTTTCCTTTGTGATCACTGAAGCTATCTAGATCTCTAGTGGTACGCTAACCTTAATCTCGTAACTAGCCTCCTACACAGACGTTCCTTGGGCTCGTCACGCAATCTTTAAGAAGATTACGTGATGAGCCCAAACAGCGTTTGCGTAGCGTCTGCTATCTCGTTCCCAGATGATCTTGCTTTTCGTTTATTTTTATTTTTTAATTCATAATTAAAGCAAGAAGGTCTGGCCACGAGATCAACCAACAGTTCTCTACCAAAGAATCCCCCTGTCTAAGGGAAACTCACCTGTGTTCGAAGTGCGAGATATTAAAAGCTCCAACCTTGTACTGCATCTGAAGCATAGTGTCACTATAGTCAATAGAGGCTGTAAGATCCTCCAACTCTGCGCTGACGCACACTGCGGAGTCACCGACCGCTGACCGACTGTAAAGATTCGCGACGACGCGTGGAAGGGTCCATTGCAACCACAGTGAAACTCGAATCGAGTTAGATGGCTGAAAGAAATCAGAGAGAATTGTTGCAAGATATTTAAAGGGAATTGAATCACTTCAGCTCTGTAATTGTGCTAGCGGGATAATGCTTTGACTTGAAAGAGGATTTAAGAAAATGAGACGTTTTAAGATGGCTGTTTTGGCGGGAATGCATGCATGCACTGCGTTTGAACGTTGTAAAAAAAAACTAACCTATATAAAACCGACGTCTTCCTAAATCTTACCACGCTTAATTCTTCCCCCGCTCAAAAGACGCCTGATATTAGAGCCGAAACATTCCACATCAATGCCGTACCACATAAAGCTCAACAGTGTCTGTGACTGGTTCTTACTTGCGCGGGAAAATTGGAAATGAGGCGTCAACCAATCACAGATCACTTATGGACCGGACGGATCTCGGTCAGGTTAAGTCACCACTATATAATTTTTTGAGTCTGAAATCTTTCAGCTCGAACGAAGAAAGAGTTAAAAACGCCAATAAAGACGACTTTTTATGCACGCTACCAAACACCAGACAAAATTCTTAAATGCTTTACTATAATGCCACACCTGTTGAATCTGTGAGAATGCCGTTGAAGACACGCTCTCTGATGGCGCCACCTCACTTTCCATTTGGTCCAAGCCTGATGATGAAGTGACTGAAACTGTCCGTTTGAGATCTGGGGCGGGAGTCGCTGCAACTGGAGCCGTTGTACCGAAAGTAGTATCAGCGGAAGTGGACGAGGTCGGGATTGTGAAGCAAGTTGACAGGAGACCCTCTAACAAGTTGGCAACAAGCAGCATCTATAGAGGATAATATGAAAACATAAAAAAACATTTAGATTTGACATCACCGCCAATTTAAAAAGATAGATTGTTATTAACCGTTATAACAGTAAAAATATCGAGTGTGACTTCACAAATTCCCACCTGCTTTCTGGAACAGCTGACTTCGATCGGTTGAAAATCCGTGTGAACACAAAACCCAAGAGTGGAAACCCTCCGACCTCCCGCGCTACTCGGCTTAAGGAACTGGGGCGGTGCCAATGGAGGAGAACTGGGCACTGAAGACGTTCGAGCCGATGCCAGCACAGCGGTGGATGAAACTTTTGACAGTAAATAATGCACAATGGGGCGGTACTCCTCTCCAGTTAATGGCAAGCTCTTCTTCACATGCACTGAGTACACTGCAAGATTTTCTGCTTCTAATGTCCAAGGCAGAGTTTCTCTTCGCGTTGCATCTCTGTGTCGTATCTTGACTGGTAGGGACTGTCTGACTGACATGGGCTCGTGGTTTACACTGTGAAGCTTGAAACTTGGGAGACAGATGACCAGTGTGGACGGGAAGGAATTGCTGGTGATTTTTAAAGATTGGACGGAGTAGTTCAGAGCGATGTCGCTGGTTGAGATGTCGTGAATTATGTGTCTTTCTGGCAGGAACAGAGCAACACTCTTGAGTTCTACCTAAATAAAGAATTACAGTGAAACCTGTTAAATCGTGAAAGCTAGAAATATTTTGACGTGAAAAGAGGAATGATCTTCGTAGTTTTCTTCAAAGTTTGTATATGAATTAAATTTTGTGTATACGTCAATGCTTCCACGTTGCCTCCAACCAGGGTGAACATGACAATTGTGAATCCACAAAAACCTACACGAACTACAAGCCAGTAATCACAAGACAACACACATTGGCATTTACTCTCAAGATCGAGCATCTCTTTACCTGGAGTTCCATGGCTGTTATAAAAGGCAGTTTGTCAAACAACCAAGACTCGAACATCTTTCTCCCATCCACCATCTCCTGAGTGCTTTCACTCGGTGGACTCTGTTTTGTTGGACTGTCATTTTTGTTGCTGGCAATTTTTTCTTCTTTTGCTGGCGAGGCAATTGACCCATAACCTGGCAAACACAGATTTATTAGAAATTTCTTCTCAGAGCTATTCACAGCCTCCAAATGCAAGACACCTGATCGAATTCGAGGGATGCGGTTAGTAAATTCAAATTCTGCAGGAAAATAACCTTAACATACAAGTACCTCTGGCAAATGATTTCTTTCTGGGAGTGGTGGCTGATGGAGTCCTGGTGAGGGACTGGTGCTTAGTAGACTTAGTCTTCTCTCGTTCTGACTTGTGACGTGGGGTTGCTTTTGGTGCAGGAGATTTGTATGAGATCCATTTGTACAGCAGTGGATCAAGACAAAGTGTAATGCCTTTCAGATGGAACAGGACTATGCCGCCCATATGATCACCGCCTGGCGGACCTAACAATTGAAACCAGAAAATACTATTGGGAATGCGTTCAAGTGATTGTCAAAAGTAGCTCTGTGTTTTGTAAAAGAAAACATGTAACCTGCAAACTCCGAGCTTAACTGACGTTTGAACCTGGTCTTTGCACTTTTACCCTTAGGCTACCTGCACCATTTACAAAGTTCTTTATAACTGCCCAAAAGAAACAACAGATAAAGAATGCAAACAATGCCTTTAGCCCTAAGAACAAAGAAAATGCTGATCAACAAGAACGAATCAAGACTAGAAGTTCTAGGTAGCTAAACGTTCAATCGCCGATGTAAAGAAATGTGAATAGGCAACCTATTGATTCAGAAGAAACTTGGCAATGCTAAGGGCATCCTACAACACACTTATTCAACTCCATACTTTATACAGTGGTAAATGGATAGTACTGTCAAAATTTAATTTCTGACACTGCAGTGCCCAGGCCATTAGGCAAGTTAGCTACCATCAAGTCCACAATACCTTGATAAGAATTTCAAATTGATCAATTGCATAAAGCTTTAAATTACCTGGCTGAGCCACAGGATCACTACTTCTGATAGCAGCCTGTGGCACCTGTAATGTGAAGCTTAACACTGGTCCTATACTCTCCACAATGTTCTCCCGCAGAAGTGTTGACCTGAACAGACTTCCCGTGTACATTTCTGATGTATCTGACGGACCTTCTATGAAAGGCGTTGTTTCACTGATAGACTCGCCTACATCGAAAAAAGAAAACTAACTTTATTCTACGCATCAAAAGTATGCTTTATGTTAAACTAAAGGTACCTGAAAACAAGAGATAAAGAAGTAATCCCATAATACAGTGGAACCTAATTTGGCCACCTCAAAGGCATGACAGCTAAGTTTGTAAGGCTTTTCACCGAGTGTAAAGCACACCTGAACTCCTTGTTTTCGTTGTTGTTTATAGATAACAATCACTCTCACTGATTTTAAAAGATTGACGAAGCTAGATTGAGACAAGGTTCTATGTACAGCTAATTTCCACCTCTGCCTCCCTAACTGGAACTGCAAATTCATAGAAATGGATGTGGAGTAGGCAAAAAATTTGATTTCGCTGAGGGGTGTTCAAAACACCTTGTTACTTACAAGATGACTCAAGGGAAGCAGCGACAGCACCAACTGAACCACTTGCACCAATCACAGTTAGAGTCTCACAAAACTGCATTTCAATGTTGGACACTCTAAACTGCAGCTCAGGTTGCACACTAGCTGGCTCGTGTTCTGAAATAATCAATGAATTGATCACTAAGGAGATATAAATTCATTAACATTTACTTTTGAGAATAATTGCATAATTAATCTCAATTACTAACACTAGCTTTACAATTATTGTAAGCAATAGAAACAGTGGGATGCTGCGGGGCCAGATGTGCAGTTCTAACATATTTATAAATGCCAGTGGCCCTATGGCTCAGATAGAAGCTTGGTAATTTCCTAGTTTTATGAGATTATCAATAATCAGAATTAACTGGGAGATCTGCTGCTGGCCAGCGGATGATCACCACAGGCATGCATAGTTGTGTCATTCCTGTGTAGTTTTGCCCTCGTGGTCTTGCAATGTGTAGCTTTGTCGTTTTTACTTTTGCTTTACCCCCCCTCCCACCAAACTCTAGGTTCATGGTGGGCCCTTGTGTCCAGGTAAGTATACTTACTCTCCACTGAGAATTCAGTGTGACAGGTGCTGGGGGGGGGGGGGGGGGGGAGGGGTGACCCATGGGAGGTTACATTAGTTACCCCTTTCTTGGCATTTTTCCCACACTCACTTGCTCATTGCCTGCTTTGCTGTCAATTGACACCTACCCTCCATTTTGAATATTGCTTATAAAAAAAGTAAAGGGGCACTTGGTGAGGATATAAAATTATTTTTCACTCTTGCACTGTCTTCCTTCACCCAGGCAAAGTGTATGTACATATACATGTAGGTACGGAGCATATATGTGGACATGTGTGTACAAGTAGCTGAACAGAAACACTGTTGTGGTGGTTTTAAAAGCCATTGATTACTCACCAATTGGGTAGAAAACATTGTCAATTACTGCTTTGGGAACTGAAGCCACTTTTCCTTCTTTCGTCATGCTGTTAACCCAAGACTCAGTAATACAAGAGAGAAGTACAAACTGAGGCTTTGTAACTAGGGTCTGCCAGGTAGGTACTTCAAGGTTACCTTCCTTTTTCAGGAGTTCAGCTCCACCCCTGCAAGATAATAAGAAGACAAAACTCATTTACTACCATAGGTCTGCAATGCAAACAAAAGAGTGCAGCTACAGATATTAGTTTACGAGATACCTAAGTAAACCTACCAAGACTCTGGCAAAATACAGGCTCTTGATGATCCAGCCACACTAAATGGTGGAATGATGTTGAACAGAGGAACCTCTGCTGCATCTGAGTGAAGCTGAGATAGATTCATTTGAATGCCAAAAACCTGTAAGATTCATAGAAAATATTTCCATTAAATATTACTTCTGCATTATTTTATACATGTACATCTACAGTCTGTAATAAACTCCACTGAGATACAACCTTAAACCTGACTGAAAGCAGACAAGCCATTTTTGTAAATTCAAACCATGCTTTCAAGCAGTTAGTGGGTACAAGAGAAGGTCCAATCAGAATTGTAAAGAAAGGTCAGGGAGCTCTTCTTCACTAATATTTCCCACTGTTTTAACCTATCCTTGTCCTTCTACATGTAACTGCCCCTGTGTATCTGAGGATATCTTTTAAGTTTATTCAGAACCTCCACTGACTGGTAGCAGTAGAGCATGCACCATTGATAGTGATAAGGAAATTAGCATATGACCAACCTGGGCAGACATTTCAGTGTATGCACACGCGAGCATGACTTTTCCAGCAGGATATGCGGCATTGGAAATGGTCAGTTTAATGAGCTCTGTTGGGTACATGGGTTGTGTGTTTTGAAAGTCAATTCTGCTAATCTGAACAATGCATGCTGGTTGAGGGACTGCATCATTATCTTCCACCTAGAGAGAAGGACAACTTTAGAAAATCAATCATTTACTTGCAATCATCATATAGGCCTATTAAATCTCTAAATTACAGTCAGATATTAATTACAATTCAGTCTGATGGGTACAGGCTTTTGTCCTTTAAGTATGATTGTAACATCCTGTACATACCTCTCACTAACCGAGTTCGAGGTCCATACTGTAAGTTACAGACTGAGTGCGTTTCGCACTTGGGCCATAAATCAAAGGGGAAAAACGAGGATCCGTAACTTACAGTACGGACCGAGAAGATGAGGTTAGTAAGATATTTATTATATCTCTACTGTGTGGCTGACAGGTTCGGAAACGATTTCTATTCATGAGAACTCGGAAAGGCTTCAAATTTCTGACACTCCTCGAAAGCAAAACGAGTCAGTATGAAACTGTTTTTAAGTCGTTAGCACGCTTTCTCTTTCTCTCTTTCTCTTGCTATAAAAGTTAAGAACACTTATCAATAAATAACGAAACAGTTTAGCAACAAAACCAACTTTATATTTTAGCGGGCCGTACAGGAGAGTACTGCCCACTAAATGGACCAATCACAGCGTGCGTACTAACTGAGAGATATAATAAATGTAAATATATTTGTGAAAGTTAATATGAGTGTTTTATAAATTGTCACCAAAAAGTGGTAATGGTGTCCAGTTACATTACATGTACATGAGACTGGTCACACAAGAGTGATCACATACACGGTAAGACCTGTTAAACTATCCTCTTTGATGCCTACAATTGCAGTTGTTTTGTCAGAAAGTCAGTTCGTCAAAATCCAGTTCCTCTGGACAGACAGTGAGTTCTCCCGGACTGCTAACCCCATGGTCAGTGGATTAAGGAATGAGCAATTGTCAGTTTTGTATAGATTTGTTTCATTATGCCCAAAATGCTGCCTTTTTTGCTTGTTTATTTTAAATAATGAAAAGTTAGCACATCCTTCTTCAAACTTTCATTTTGGGCGAAAAAGCTTTCAGTCCAGGCGAACTGACATTGGGTGAACTGGGTATCGAGCAAAGTGTCCGGTTACAGCTGTACTACCTCATCGAGTATGTCGCACATTGTAAGTGCATTAGCAATCATATCAATGGGTAAAACATTACTAACATCTTGAATGCTCTGCAAAGACAGCTGTGAGGAGAGAGCATGTAGCTCTGAACTGCTGCCGCTTGTATGCACCTGAGAAGGACCTGGCGGCATCCTTCCATGATCAGCAGCTGGCAGTGTAGCAGAGGAAGACAACAAGGTGATGTTGAGTTGACGGCTGGGAATATTGCCTGCCAGAAGCTGCTTCTCGATAAACTCATCATAGAATGGCTCACATTTCTCTAAAATGTAATAAAATGCAAAAATGAAATTTATCTCCTCTTGGTGAAATTACCAAAACTACAATGATAAGCCAAGAAACATTGGATTAGCCAGTCCTTCTATCTTTGAACTTTAAATTCTTTTGCTCTTGAACATGCATACACCACCGGCTATGGCATGCCTTTTTTACTGGTCATGGAGTTGTAGTAGGAGTCAATCAGAAGTGCAATACAATCTAGTAAAAATCAAACCGATGGAGTCAGAAGCAGAACACTGATTCTGCTTATGCAGGGCAGGAAAAAAGTCTGAAATCCACTTGCCCAGTGGGCCAGTAAATTTCAGTTTTCACTTGCTCCCACTTAAATATTACTTGCCGATGTGGTGGCCAGCATGAAAATCAGAGGACAAACAGGAACAAGGTATACTTGGATTCCTAACTAATCCATGCTTTCAACCTAATGGTTAACTAATCTTGCAGTCTTAAGTTTTGAAATAGCTTCTGACTGGAAATTATCAAGCTGACATTTTTATTCAGACTCACAAGACTACTGAGGCTAATTTCACTTGCCTGCAGGGCCACAGAACTTCTATTTTCACTTGCCCAAGAGCAAAATTTACACGCCCCATGCAATTGGACTTGGGTTTTTTTCCTGCCCTGTGTATAGCTCCATCACTTATGATCTGGTGAAAACTACATAGTCTGAGTCAGAGGCAGATTGAAACAGAAGAATAAACCAATCACAATGCTCAATTCTGGGCTTTGTGATTGGTTTGTTCTTTTGCTTCTGCTTCCAACTCTGACAATCTGGTTTTCACTGGATCATAAACAACAGTACTGTAAGTGGAAACCGAAGAAAATGAAAATGTTCTGATTCTTCCAACTTCAATTCTGTCAAGCTTATGGCTGATGCTTACAATCCAACTAGGTTGCAAAGCTCAACTTACAACTCAGACTACGACTCCAACTCCCTTGTTAGAGAGAACCAGTCTTGAGGAGTGACATTATACCCACCTTTCCTTGGGATGATATCCTCAAATGACAACTTCAAAACTAGCTCCATTCTATGCATCATACTCGAAGAGAGCTGTACATGTGTTGGACCCACAATCATCCTTTTGAGAGACAACTCTTTGACAAGTCGGATTTCACCAACAACTTCCAACCCTTCTACTTGACTTTCACCATCGTTTTCAGAATTCCTTTCTGGTTCAATTTCCATTGTGTACAAGTAGTCGAGAAATAACGCCCCATATCTTCTGAGAGCAAGGGCTTCATTGTGCACCTTTACAAATTCTTCTGCGTTGAATGTAAGTTCAGGTATTTCAAGAGAGGATGTTTCAGTGTTGTCAAACAGGGAACCTCGCAGAAATCCTGATGAGTCTGAAGAATCTTCTTTAGGACTGATGATGGTGATGAACATGTCCTCCTACAAGAGACAAGAAAGAAGTGCCTTATAGTTATATCAAAAAAACAAATGCAAGCTACAGTAACAACCATAACTACATGTAGTGAAGAATAATATTCAACAAGCAAAACACGTCATTCTCTTATTAAAGCCCCATACCTGCATATTCAGTTAATACTAAAAACATTCTTCTTAAACTCTATGCCACCGTATATGAACTATACTTCATACATCAGGAATTAGCGAGAAAATGATTTCACCAGACCTAGGCGCAATCCTCTTAAGCGGTAATTTAGCCCCACAGTCAACATGAGAATCCTCCTTAATGGTTTCCTGAGATTTCTTGGCCAACTAGCATAGTCACTAGAATTTCTTCAGCTATCAAAAGAATTCTCCAATAGTGATCTCTTAGTAAATTCACCTGACATAATGTGATCAGGGTGCTGTATATATAAATAATTCAGGGAGAATTCAAAAACTCTTAAAATTATAGGTAAATATTTTACTTACTACCGAATAAATTGGTAGTCATATACTTCTAGTACATCTACTTCAAGTTCTAAGTGTCTGGTGGGGCATCAACTACAACCTCATTCCGCTAGTCTTTCTTCTTTTGCCCCAGAAATGAGCTTTCATATTCTATAGTCAATACATGATCAAGTACATGCACATGTTTATCTCCTAGTTAGGCAATGATTTTCTTTCTTCCTGTTATTTGTGTGTCAAGAGTAATCTGTATCAAATGCTGCACAAATCTCAAAGCACAAATCTTACCCTTTCATCAGTTTCAATTCCTTCCTTTGTTGGAGATACATCCAAACTGCCGCAGACACAGTCACCAATGTTCCAGCCCATGACAGACGATATGCCTACCTGTGCATCAAAAAATTCATCGCCTTTCATCACAATCTCAGCGGCTCCTCCCGAGAATTCAAAACTTAAAACAGGCTTAAATTCAAATCGTTGTCCCCCAAAGAAATTTCCCTCAGTGACCCTTCCAGTCAGTTTAATGGTGACTGTTACTTGAGAAACATAAAATCCAAACATGAGTAGAGGTGTCAGTGGAGGGGTGGTGTGCTGTGCAGCCTGGTCATCGGCTAAATTAGGTACAAGAGACCACATCCAATTAACCCAGTCTTCGTCATTCACAGGATTTGGTTGATTTCCTGTCTGAGAAGGTATCTCCTGTGTTTGGGATGGTAGACTTAGATTTGGGTTGGAAACTGCCTGTTGTTCAACAATTCTTTTTGCAGGGTGAGGTTTGTAGTTGCACCCTGGCAAATCTAGAGTTCCATAATAAAGGCTGAGGCATAACGTTGCCAGTCTCATAAACATTGGAAGCTGTTGATCAGTCAGTGAAATGTCAGCAGATTCACAGTAAACATTAAGCTTTGTTTCAAGTGGTCTTAGTAGGCTGTCATACTTCAAAAGCATACGGCAACTTAAGCCACACTTGTACAATAGTGGATCTTGGTAGAGCTCAATTTTTCCACTGGAGGTTCTCTTATCAAGGCAAATTGTCAGATCAGAAATATTACAAAGTTTCTGCAGCAAGAAGTCTGGAGCAACAACGTCAACAAAAGCTTTCTCCCAGTTACTGTTGACACTAAATGTTTCAGCTGATTTGATGTTTAATGACAACACAATGTCATCTTCTAGGTACTTCAGGATAACATTATTCACACAAATGGAGACATTGTTGATGACCCGGTTGACAAGACTCTGCACATATCCAGAGGGTGGAGCTTCCTCTTTGCCTTCTAATACCTTTTCAAGCTCTTCATTTTGTGTTTCACTAATTGTTGATGAAGTCTCAGAGACTTTACTTGCTTGGTCACTGGGACTGTCAGGATACCTCAACTGAACTATGCATTCCAGAGTATTGATGGTGATTTCAACAGGCTCTGATCCCAACTTTGTCCAGGGGATGTGAATCTGAAGCTTGTGAATCTTGCCACTGAGGAATGTTATGGGCAGATTTAACTCCTGAAGGAGGTAAACACTATGATCAGGGTAATTCAGGCAAAAATATAATCGTGATGTCATCTTGCTAGATATCCATGCATTATAAAGACACCAGGTTAACATAAATAGAAATTAATTTATAAAATGCTTTCGGTACACTTGTCTTTCTTACCTTTTCCAAGACATCAAGTCTCAGTTCTAAGTTGTACAGAACAACATCTCCCCCCCACAATGACAAACTCAGGTCAGATGGCTTCAAGTTCTTAATGTACTTGTCGACATAGCTCATTAACAATGGAGTGATGTAACTTTCAAGCATGGCGAGAGTTAAATCATTCGTTCCGCGAAATTTATCTCAACGATCTATTTTGTAACGCCCACCGATGCATTTGTACCGCAAACATGGTACTTGTATCGCAAACAAATACAACCCATCTCCACTGTGTAGAGGTTATTGAAGTAACATCGCTTCGCTTTTGATCAGAACAGCATTTTCTCCGCATCCATCACATTTTATACAACGTTGAGCATAAAGAGAAGCTTTCAGGGCATCTAACGTTTACAGTAATGCTGCAATCATTAGTTTACAATTTTAAAACCTTTTAGTTTTCATAGAGAAACTACTTCGTCCTAAAAACTTTCTTCCCAGGTGTTGATTTGATAAAACGAAGAATCTGATTGGTAGAGTGGGAAATAAACCAATCAAAAGCGTTCTAATATCGACCGCCACGCTGGCAACTTGTTTTCCTACCATAAAGAAATTCCATATTTCCTTATTTCTGTATTATTTTTTGTATTCAAAAGACGAAAAAACAAATTTAAGGAAAACGAAAAAACTAATTTTGGAAGATTTAAGAAAGCCTCTCTATTTATTTTCAATGTAATTAAAAAAAATACTCCATATGGAGTGAGCGGTATCCCCTTATTCTCCCCCAGTTAGGGTACAATTGTCAGCTTCCCACAATTCAACGGAGGGAAAATTGGCGGGAATAGTAAATCCCTCGGCGCCTGGTTCAGCTTCGAAAGTCGTTGTGATTCTTTTGCACAGAGACATTTTCTCCAAGAATGTAACAGTTTTCCCCGCAAAACCCACGAGTTTGGAGGAATAATCAAACAACTCATTACTTTTTGAAGGCTACCTGGTCACATTCAGCGAAAATGGCGATGGAAGAGTGTCGAACCGAAGCAAGCATTGGAATAGAATATTCCGAAAGCGTCCGTGGTTCATCCGAAGATGAAAACACTGCAAATTCGACTTCTGTGAAGACGGCCGCTCAAGTTGACAGTTGCTCGCCGTGTGAGAGAAAGAAAAGAAAACGTATTTCACCACAGTCGACACCTAAAGTGGCAGAAGGTAGTCTGTTGAGCTCACTAATGCAGTCGTTTTGCTCAAATAATAAGCTAGTTTATTCACGTGCATGTGAACTCATTATCAATGAAATTCGTCAGACTAAATATACCTTAAGCTTATATACACGCTCAAGTGAAAGTTAATCTTTTTCGGTAAAGCTTTAAAATATTTGGGTAAAAGATGAAGATGGACAAAAAGATTACTTTATACTAGAGTACGGTGACTTACTCTTATTGGTGTCAAACTGTACCATTCTGACACTCCATTAACTTAAACGTTCTTTTGTTTTCACTTCATATACTGTTGCAGAACCGTTATTACGGAGTGGTGTTACTGTGTATTTCACATCAGCTTACATGCAGTAAAATCATAGTGATACTTGTCACCATACTGTCATTGTTACTATGACAACTAACCTGATTGACAAGTAATTTTCTATAACAAAGTACCAGAAAATGAGAGTTTACTAGGCCAAATCTGGTAAATGAGGTAAAATGGTTGATGTCTTTTATGAACATCCACCATGTGCTTTTAGAGTGCAAAGACCCATGTTTTAGATTTTAAATATTGATCAGGTAATGAAAATGTTTCACACACTATTAGTATAAATCAACTAGCATTCTATCACGAATGCCTTTCTCATAATTTGGCTATTCTATTCACTGTCTATTCTGTTATACATAGTGAGTACACTGTAGCTAGCAGTGCGCAACTGTTAACAAAATTGCAGCCACTTCTTTACATTTTTTGAAGTGTCTGTGAAGAGGATTTAGATATAGTTTTGAACGACTATTAGATTTATGCTAAAACAGTTGGGTTATTTGCTTTGATTTCCATGTGTGAAAGTTGACTTGGGTTGTGCCCTCATTAGCCATTGGCAATAGAAATCTCAAGCTCATAATCTCATTGTTAATTAGAATTAGCATGGCCAAGTTTGAGAGTCACGTTTTGCAAAATAGTAAAAAATATAGGTTGTTCAAAGACATCTCTGTAAATTTACACCCGGCATATAAGCATGTATAAAGTTCCCAACTTTGCAAAGTTGTAATTTTGGGATTTTACAAAATTCCACTCACAAACTTGGCTATCTATGGTACTAATTTTGAAGACTAGCCTTTTCAGCTGTATGGATAGGTTTTGTGCAACACAGCTAAAGTTGGGAAAAAAATACAGAAGGCTTTAGTTGACATAATAAGCAAACTGTGAAAAAGAGATAGCCTGATGGGATGTACATATAACATGACAGCTTGAAATGTACAATGTGTACATTAAAAAGGCCCCATGAAGACCTTTTTTTTGTTTTCACATGATAGGTGACATCTTAACAGTAAATTAATGTTAGCAAGCTTGTGCTCTAAGCAAAATTGCAAGGTGCCCAAGGGTTCTTATGTAGGAAATCTTGGATGCCCAGCTTTAACAAGCTTTCATAAGAATGAAGTTAAACAAGTCGCCCAAAGACAAAACTTGGTCACCTGAGGCACCCAGGCTCTGCTAGACCACAGCCCTGGTTAAGTAAAAAAGAATGAACCTTTTTTTTTTTCAGGTTTTGGAGATAGCAAGGCTGGTGAACTTCTGAAGAAGATCCCAGAACTTGAAGATATGTTCACATTACTGTCAAAAGTGGGAGAAGGTGAGCTTATCACATTTACAATCTCTTGGACCAATATACAGTGCTTAGTTCCTTGCCCCCGCGTGGGGGATAGGATATACAGGTACATACTGAAGTGTTATTGAAAAAATGTTTTACAAGCATGAATCTTCTTACTTTTAATATTCTACAGGAACCTTTAGCAATGTTTACTTGGCTAAAATGAACAGATTACCAGATGAATTATGTGCTTTGAAGCACATCATTCCTACCAGTGGCCCTGGAAGGGTTGAAAATGAGCTTAAATGCCTCCAAGATATTGGGTACGTGTGGAATTAAGTGTTCTTGAATTATCGGTTCTTGGGCTATTCAGTACAAGTACATGTAGCTTATTTAGTGTAACAAGTACATGAAATTTATTTAGTTCAAAGGCACAACTGTTTTCTTTTCTTAAAACTGTAAATGCATGTAGGCAAAGTCAGCATACAAACCAAGTGGCCCATCAGACTGGCACTTAGGTATTTCCAGTTTCAGTAGCATGAAGCCACTAGGGGTATTTCCACTGTCCCTGGATGGGATGCTAGTCCATTGCAAGTTAAATTTACCAGCACCCATTTATACACCTGGGTGGAGAGGGGCACTGACTGTGTGAGTAAAATACACAACACAGTGTCCCCGGCCGGGGCACAAACCTTAAAACTGTAATAAGACACAACTATAAATGAAAAAACTTCAGTTGTAGGGAACCATTAAGCAGACATGTTAGTTCTGATGGACCCTGCACTGTTGTTATTGTGCCATGCTAAACACTAATCTGAGTACATTATCATTATGTTTTGATGATAGTTTCTTTTTCTTTACAGGGGCACAGACAATGTAATCGGAGTTGAATCAACGTTAAGATGCAACGATAATATAGTATTTGTCTTACCTTATTTCCCACATCAAAAATTTCAGGTATTGCATGATTTCTGTGTACAAAAATCTTTTCTTTTAATCAGTTTTATAACATTTCAGACCACACACTTAATATTTAAACAATACAGTAGTAAAATGGTGCACACTATATTTGGTTTAAAAAACAGCAATCTTTACCCCAGATGCAATCATGTATTGACATTTTTATTTCTATATAATTTTGCTAGCCCTCTTGCACAGCTTACCAGGTGATTTAAGTCTTCTAACCCCTATCCTTATCATACACTGCAGTACATACATGTAATAATCAAACCTACATTTGTTATTTTCAGGTAATTTCTTTTCATTTATTTTTGCAGGAGTATTTTTTAGAAATGACTGTTTGTGAGGTCAAAGAATATATGAAGAATCTATTTATTGCTTTGAAAAGAGTGCATTCTTTCCAAGTCATCCACAGGGATGTAAAGCCAAGCAACTTTCTGTACTCAAGGGAAACAGGAAGGTGAGCCAAGAAATCTGCAATAAAACCACCACAGGATTAGCCTGTGAACCTGTAGGCTCCCAGCAAGGGCAAAAAAAAATAGGCAAGTGAACTGAGCCAGTGAGAGTGTGAAGAAAAATTCAGAGAGCATCCCCCATTAGTTGTTCCTTCCCATATGGCTCTTGGCTAGCTCTAAACACCTTTTTTTTTTCCTTTGACCTGTAACCCAGTTGGGAGCCTGTCAACAGGCTACCACATGATAAAACCTGGACATCTGCCACTGGATGCACTGCATTAGGCCAATTGCATGATGTGATGCGAAATTGTTGAAACACTACTAGGTATTTACTTGAATTTATAAGCATTGCACAATTGACAGCAAAAATAAGCTTCATGTATGAACTCTTAGACAACAATACAGCACTTATTCAAAAAACCCAGCTGAGCTCTAAGGTGATGGTACCTACACTATTATAATGTGGCTACTCACCCTATGTGAAAAGGGAGTAACACAGACATTTGGTTGTTGTTATTATCATTTTTGGATAAAGAGAAAAGTTTTATTATGAATTTTTTTATAAGTTCTGTCCTTGAATAATTAAGCACCCCACCAAAACGTCCAAAAAATTTAATAAGCACTGTTGAGCTTTGTCAAGTGGATATGGTAGGCTGAAAATAGGATCATACATGTACATACAGCTCCCTCTCCTTCCTTCTCCTACTTTCAGTGTTACTTCAGTTCTTAGCAAAACTGAGGTTACATTAGCCTAAAACCGACATTGATTAAGGCATGCTACATTTGCAGTTATCAGGCTTTATATTCCAAAAGCTTCAAAATAGTGCAAAACCGTACGAGCGTCTCAAACCATTTTTAATCTCGCCATATATATACAAAATGTACTTCTGCATGGTTTTTTATTGACACAATTCTGGTGCTTTTATTTTAGTTACCGACTTGTAGATTTTGGCCTTGCCATGAAGGTACCTGGGAGCACAAATTCTCTCCTTGGTATGTAAACATTGTAAAAATATGTATGTTCATATATATGAGTAATAACGAAGAGGCAAGATTTGCTGTTACTCCGAGTTTCGTGCTTACGCACTCATCAGACAGTATTTAATGATAAGCATTCCTATCAACTAGATATATATACACGGTATTAAACAATAGGCTAATTGCTGGACTAGTTGCATTACAATAAGTGATAGTTATACTGGAAAACAATAGGTGTGAAGACAGAAATTACGGGGACGAGTATAAACTGCGTGGGTGCAGTACAATATAAAGAAAGTGTCAAGCGTTCTTCAAGTAGAATTTGTTCTCGTGCCGGCATTTAGAAATAAGTTCTGATCTTTTGTTTAGTAGATTGTCGTTGCTATGTTTGATAATCATTAGTTTTTCTGTGAGGCAGAGGTCGCATCGTTTGGAAATGTTGTTGTAGGGTCTTGCACGGCTAATAATTGACCATTTGATGTTGAAGTCTTGTTTTTTGTCGTGTAGTTGCCAGATGTATTTAGAAAGCTCGGTGCTGTTGATGTGTTTTCTGTGCTTAAATGTGGATTTGTGCTGCGAGAATCTCTGTTTGAATGTTCCTTCTGTCAGTCCAATGTAGTTCTTGGTTGTGTTGTTAGTTGTAACTTGTGCGTTGTAGATTACACTGGAAGTCAGGCATTTGTTGTCTAGCGGGCATTGGTCTTTTTTGCGGCAGTTGCATTGCTCTCCGGTGGTTGCGTTGGCGTTGTTGTCGGCGTTTGTTATTTTCATGTTGTGTTTGTTGATTACTGTTTTCATGTTGTCCATGCAACTGTAGCTGACTTTGACGTTGTTTTTGTTGAAGAGGCTGTGGTATTTATGTTGGTTCGGAAAGTGCTTAGATATGAGCTTCAGGAATGTTCTACCGATGTTTGTCTTTACGTTTTTACTAAATGGAGGGTTGTACCATATAATGTTTCTTTGTCTGTTGCGTCGGGGGCGTGTTGGTTGATTGTCTTCGTTGTAAATTAGTGTTTCAGAGTATCCGCTGGCTTTCAAAGCAGTTTCGTAGATTGGTTTGGCCTTGTTGAATTCGTGTTCGTTGCATGAGTTGGCGGAAATACGGCGATTGATGGATGCTGGAAGTTGCTTTATTATGTTAGGTGGGTGGTTAGACTTTGTGTTGATGTACTGCGGTTCGTCGTTAGGCTTTCTGTAGGGGCAGTAGGTCCCTTTTGTAAGATCGAAGGTGACGTCCAGGTAGTTAACAATTTTCATGTTAGTCTGTATGGTAATGTTGAGTCCATATGTCTTGAAGCGTCTTGTTATGTCCTTCCTTGTACGGTCTGCTTGAGGTCCAGAGATGTTTTTGAAGATGGCAAGTCCGTCGTCTCTGTAAAGCCCGATGTTGTCTATCCCGTATGTGTTACACAGGTCGTCGAGAATGAATAAGCCTACGAGCTCGCATACTTCGGCTCCGTCGAAGCTGCCCATAGTAACGTCAAAAGAACTGTTGTTTTTCTTGATCCAGGCGGTGTTACTGTCAAAGAGAAGGGATTTTCTTGAATGCATAATAATATCGATGTCGCGGTCCGTAATGGAAGTGGATTGTTTGGCGAAGTTGATTGCGTCTGTAAGAAGTTTCTCAGTAATGGAAGGGTAGAAGTTCTCAATGTCAAATACGGCGAAGGTATGTTGATCTTTGTGTTGTATAGAGGAGAACCAGTTGATGACGGATGATGAGTTTTTCCATTGGTTAAGGCCAGTCTTCTGTCTCACAGTCGTGTTAATGTTCGCGAGGATTTCTTTACTGATACGTCCAATCTCACTTTTTGCAGGGTTAATGAGTCTACATGTAGGTTTGTTCTGGAAGTTGTCTTTATGGTCTTTGAGTGTTATAAAAGCCTGTCGCTCAGCCATGCGTTCCGCGCGGTCGTCAATGTTCAGATTAGTAGCAATGACTTGAGCTTCTTTGTTAATAGCAGTAATCGTATTAGAATTTGCTTTCTTGTACGTCGATGTGATATTGTCCTTGAGAAGCTTGTCGTGCGAAGCTTTGTCTACTTCGTAGTAGTTGGTTGTTTTGTCAGCAGGTATGAATGTTTTTGTGGAGTTGTTTATTTTCCTAATGTCTTGTTGTAGATGGTCTTGGAAGTCATCTCGTATTTGCCTGAATTCAATGTTCTTGATCATTTCGTACACGTCAGTTTCAAAGTTGTTTAGGTCTTCGTTCTGAGGAGGGCATTTTCTTGATTTAAAACCAAAGTTGTTGTTGTCAATGTTGTCGTCGTCGTTGTTGTGGTCTGTGTTATTCTTATCTTTATTCTGTTCGAAGAAGAAGGCTTTCCAACGCATACGCTTGATTACACTTTCGGTCTTTTCGATGAGTTTCTTGAGGTAGGAGTTTCTTGGTGGGATAGGAATGTTCTTCATTGAATAGTTGAATCTTGTTTTCTCCATTGTGGATAACGGCGATCGGCGAAAAGTGCTCTACTGTTGTTAAGCAGGAGCGAATATAACCATATGAGGAAGTAGCAGATCCCATTAAAATAGTGCTCAATACACATATAGTGTAGAGCTGAGAATATGAGTAATAACGAAGAGGCAAGATTTGCTGTTACTCCGAGTTTCGTGCTTACGCACTCATCAGACAGTATTTAATGATAAGCATTCCTATCAACTAGATATATATACACGGTATTAAACAATAGGCTAATTGCTGGACTAGTTGCATTACAATAAGTGATAGTTATACTGGAAAACAATAGGTGTGAAGACAGAAATTACGGGGACGAGTATAAACTGCGTGGGTGCAGTACAATATAAAGAAAGTGTCAAGCGTTCTTCAAGTAGAATTTGTTCTCGTGCCGGCATTTAGAAATAAGTTCTGATCTTTTGTTTAGTAGATTGTCGTTGCTATGTTTGATAATCATTAGTTTTTCTGTGAGGCAGAGGTCGCATCGTTTGGAAATGTTGTTGTAGGGTCTTGCACGGCTAATAATTGACCATTTGATGTTGAAGTCTTGTTTTTTGTCGTGTAGTTGCCAGATGTATTTAGAAAGCTCGGTGCTGTTGATGTGTTTTCTGTGCTTAAATGTGGATTTGTGCTGCGAGAATCTCTGTTTGAATGTTCCTTCTGTCAGTCCAATGTAGTTCTTGGTTGTGTTGTTAGTTGTAACTTGTGCGTTGTAGATTACACTGGAAGTCAGGCATTTGTTGTCTAGCGGGCATTGGTCTTTTTTGCGGCAGTTGCATTGCTCTCCGGTGGTTGCGTTGGCGTTGTTGTTGAACGAAGACCTAAACAACTTTGAAACTGACGTGTACGAAATGATCAAGAACATTGAATTCAGGCAAATACGAGATGACTTCCAAGACCATCTACAACAAGACATTAGGAAAATAAACAACTCCACAAAAACATTCATACCTGCTGACAAAACAACCAACTACTACGAAGTAGACAAAGCTTCGCACGACAAGCTTCTCAAGGACAATATCACATCGACGTACAAGAAAGCAAATTCTAATACGATTACTGCTATTAACAAAGAAGCTCAAGTCATTGCTACTAATCTGAACATTGACGACCGCGCGGAACGCATGGCTGAGCGACAGGCTTTTATAACACTCAAAGACCATAAAGACAACTTCCAGAACAAACCTACATGTAGACTCATTAACCCTGCAAAAAGTGAGATTGGACGTATCAGTAAAGAAATCCTCGCGAACATTAACACGACTGTGAGACAGAAGACTGGCCTTAACCAATGGAAAAACTCATCATCCGTCATCAACTGGTTCTCCTCTATACAACACAAAGATCAACATACCTTCGCCGTATTTGACATTGAGAACTTCTACCCTTCCATTACTGAGAAACTTCTTACAGACGCAATCAACTTCGCCAAACAATCCACTTCCATTACGGACCGCGACATCGATATTATTATGCATTCAAGAAAATCCCTTCTCTTTGACAGTAACACCGCCTGGATCAAGAAAAACAACAGTTCTTTTGACGTTACTATGGGCAGCTTCGACGGAGCCGAAGTATGCGAGCTCGTAGGCTTATTCATTCTCGACGACCTGTGTAACACATACGGGATAGACAACATCGGGCTTTACAGAGACGACGGACTTGCCATCTTCAAAAACATCTCTGGACCTCAAGCAGACCGTACAAGGAAGGACATAACAAGACGCTTCAAGACATATGGACTCAACATTACCATACAGACTAACATGAAAATTGTTAACTACCTGGACGTCACCTTCGATCTTACAAAAGGGACCTACTGCCCCTACAGAAAGCCTAACGACGAACCGCAGTACATCAACACAAAGTCTAACCACCCACCTAACATAATAAAGCAACTTCCAGCATCCATCAATCGCCGTATTTCCGCCAACTCATGCAACGAACACGAATTCAACAAGGCCAAACCAATCTACGAAACTGCTTTGAAAGCCAGCGGATACTCTGAAACACTAATTTACAACGAAGACAATCAACCAACACGCCCCCGACGCAACAGACAAAGAAACATTATATGGTACAACCCTCCATTTAGTAAAAACGTAAAGACAAACATCGGTAGAACATTCCTGAAGCTCATATCTAAGCACTTTCCGAACCAACATAAATACCACAGCCTCTTCAACAAAAACAACGTCAAAGTCAGCTACAGTTGCATGGACAACATGAAAACAGTAATCAACAAACACAACATGAAAATAACAAACGCCGACAACAACGCCAACGCAACCACCGGAGAGCAATGCAACTGCCGCAAAAAAGACCAATGCCCGCTAGACAACAAATGCCTGACTTCCAGTGTAATCTACAACGCACAAGTTACAACTAACAACACAACCAAGAACTACATTGGACTGACAGAAGGAACATTCAAACAGAGATTCTCGCAGCACAAATCCACATTTAAGCACAGAAAACACATCAACAGCACCGAGCTTTCTAAATACATCTGGCAACTACACGACAAAAAACAAGACTTCAACATCAAATGGTCAATTATTAGCCGTGCAAGACCCTACAACAACATTTCCAAACGATGCGACCTCTGCCTCACAGAAAAACTAATGATTATCAAACATAGCAACGACAATCTACTAAACAAAAGATCAGAACTTATTTCTAAATGCCGGCACGAGAACAAATTCTACTTGAAGAACGCTTGACACTTTCTTTATATTGTACTGCACCCACGCAGTTTATACTCGTCCCCGTAATTTCTGTCTTCACACCTATTGTTTTCCAGTATAACTATCACTTATTGTAATGCAACTAGTCCAGCAATTAGCCTATTGTTTAATACCGTGTATATATATCTAGTTGATAGGAATGCTTATCATTAAATACTGTCTGATGAGTGCGTAAGCACGAAACTCGGAGTAACAGCAAATCTTGCCTCTTCGTTATTACTCATATTCTCAGCTCTACACTATATGTGTATTGAGCACTATTTTAATGGGATCTGCTACTTCCTCATATGGTTATGTTCATATATAATATGTAATGCATCTATTGGTGGTACACTTACTGGTAAAAAATCTGTCACATTGTTCGATTTGCAAGAAAAGTAAAACAAGCTTAGCAGTCTAAAGGAATTATTTACTCCTCCATGCAAATCCATGCAAGTGTCAGCTATTGTTTCAAGTTGGTAGGGTGCCAGTCTGCAAAATGCAGTCCTCAAAAGGGCTTGAAGTATCAGCCCTAAAACAAATGGATATTGAGTATGGCAGTCTACAGTAAATAATTTTATTTGGGGAAAATTTTTTAATTACTTTTAGATTTTAGTATGTTAAGTATTAAATAGGCTGTGGGCAAGTAGTCTTGTCTAGAAAATTTCCTGTTTTCAGGACTTCTCATTTTCATTGAATATATCGATAGGAGAGAACCATAGGGAAAAGCAGAAAACAATTAAGCAGTTAGCAAACCTCAGTGTAAATCTTTACTTGATGTGTTTTATTTCTAAACAGTGGGGTAACAGGTTCTCCTTGATTGATCACTTAATACTGGACTGATATTTTAAGTTTAATTATTTAGTTGAACAAAGTTAGCTTAAAATCTATGTCCAGCTCTATGGCATGCATCCCTGTAGGTTCTGAGTATGAGTATCCAGATCTAGAAGTAAAACTTGATATCACTGACCTGCAGATTCACCTAAAGAACCAATAAAGAAACAAAAAAGAGGCAGCCAGCAATCTCCTAAAAGAACATCTCAGCCCAGACGTCGCAGTTCACGCCTGTCTCCTCAGACCGACAATAAAGACCAATCAGCAAGTAAAGAGGAATGTGTCCTGAAGCCGCGCTGTGTAAACACAGCTAACTGGCAGTTTACACATCAGGCTAAAGGCTTCAAAGTTCCTGCCAACAATGCAACGTCTAAGTTGAGAGGGACCTCTCATGAGAATACAAAATCTAAGGAGGGCTCGTTCAAGCCGGCTCAAGTGCTGTGCCCTCTGAGACATGGTCCTAAAGATGTGTGCACCATTTGTATGGCCAGGTAGCTAAACAAAGTTGTTGTAATCCTTTAACTTTCATTTTCCTTTAAGTAAATTCTTTCCTTTACAGTCATACAAGTGATCTCAAATCAAGGTACATGTAGAACTGATTGCCACAAATACCGTAAGTGTGAATTCAAGATGTTTTGCCCAAAATAAAACAATATCTCTCCATTGATTATTTTAAAACCATCACCCGTGAGCTTGATGATGTACTGATCTTGTAAGGGGTTAATGAAATTATCGATGTCACTCTGATTTAAAATTGGATCTACATGGTAAGCACAAGACAACGTCATACATACAATTATCGGGTAACGGTTTGTTAGGAAAACATCCAGACCATGTATGCTAAAATACACCTATAAATCAAATCTCTAAAATTACACTTTATTTTAATCTGATTGGGATCAAGTAAATTTTCTTTTACAGTCCTATCCTACACTTCACTGACACGTTCTTACTTTTTTGTATGATGTAGAGGCCATCAAAACACTCCACGAGCGGGAACGCCAGGATTTCGCTCTCCAGAAGTGCTCCTCAAGTACCCTCAACAGTCACCTGCTGTGGACATGTGGTCAGCTGGGGTCATCTTTCTTTGTATACTTAGTGGAAGGTACCCGTTTTTCAGAGCGTATGACGATATGACAAGCTTGGCGCAGATCATGTCTTTGTGTGGAACTGGTGCAGCTGCTAAAGCAGCTTTCAAGCTTGGTAAGGATTTTTAACGTAGGAGAACTACATGTAGCACTGTTTTTGGTTGTAAAATTCTTGACAGGTATCTATTCTATTCTTGATGTGTTACACCTGTTACACGTTTTCTTGTTCACTAACACCTTAATGGACGCTTTTTTCACAGGCAAGGACCTCAACTTTAGCTCGGACTGTCCTTCAGGAAATCTTAAAATTCTTTGCACCAGATTACGTAGTCGCGCTAGCAAGGCACCGACCGTTAAATGCTGTTTAAAACAATCAAACAGGGAAGATGAAGAACAATCCGTGCCTGCCAAAAGACTCAAAAGAAAACCAAAATCTCCACCCTGCCCTCAGACACATTCGGCTTCAAATCCTTGGCATCAACGCTGCACAATCTGTCAAAAACGAAATCCTTATTTATGTATGACACTTCAGATGGACGCAGAACCCAATGATAAGACTTGCGGACAACCTGAGCACTCAGACATTGTTCGGCACATTCATGTGGATGGCAGTGAATGTGGCAGTACCTGTTCCGCATGTTGCTGGGCTATCGAGGACAGTGCTTATGAACTTCTAGAGCGATGTCTTGATTTGAACCCGCACACTCGAATCACTGCAGCAGAAGCGCTGGAGCATCCATTCTTTAAGGACTGATTTTTCTTTTTTTTTTCCATCCAAAGAATAGTTATCTTTACCATGTAATTTTCAACATACAGTGGCGAAATCAGAGGATGAATACCCAAAAATGTTTGTTTGAACCTGCATAACACAATAACATGTGCACTGCAGATTGGTGCTTTAAGAAGTGATCTATGAAGAAACGTAAGCAGATATAAAGAACTCTGGCGTCTTTCTTGGGTTTCCTGGTTTAGAGTATTCGGTGTTGCAGTTCGAATCTACCTGGAAATCTAGGGATTTTAATGGCTTTCTTTGAACTGGCTAACTTTCTCTTCATTGATTTCCTGTTGCTACACTGAATGATCACGGCTGTCTCATAAGACGGAGTTAAGACATTTTGTGAGGATAGCTATTCGTTGGATTGGGAATACAATGGTACAATTGAAAGGGTCAGGGAACCTTTGTCGCTTCTAAGAGACACACGTATACATGTACATAAATATATCTATTGATGTTTGAACTGAACCGTACGTTTAATCACCCAATCGAATATGAATATGAAAGATGTAATCTATAACTGTATCATAGTACACGCAGACGCATATTTTAAAAACAGTTTATTCATACGCATTACATAGATTAACAGCCAGTAAATTAAATTTTGTGCGTTCGTGAAATATGTTCTGAAGCTTCAAAAAGATAAATGATTTGAAAAGCAAACAAGTTCATTAAGCATCTCGGGACAATTCAGCCATTGAAGCCCAAGTTCAGAACAGCTCGTTATTTCTTGCTTCTCGGTACAATTTTTATAGTGTTAGTCCGTGGAATTTGTTTGAATTTCACGACAGTATTCCTGCATCCTTGATTTTACTAGAAGAAAATGAAATTCCATTTACTCTTTGGACATCCTGGGTTAGAGTAATTGAGCCCATGGATATATTTCAGAAACATGGAAAAGGCTGCGACAGCACGAGATGCCGGTTACGATGTTGACAACTTGTGAAGTATTCAAGTACGGCAAACACTCGACATAAATACTTTGTTTGATTTATTCGTTCACCAAGCATTTTTATTTTTTAGAATTAGCGATGTAAATATGTATATAGTTATGAAATAAAGCACCCTCCACCCTTAACGACCGCTGTCTGAACAGAATAACCCCAGCGATTTTTCGGCCCATGGTCCTTAAAACGAACACCAAAGTTACCATGGCTCAGAGCATTAATTTTCGGTCGGGTTGTTGAATAAATCTCTCGCACTGAAACAAGTAACATGTGGCAAGTGCCGGAATAGTGACAAGTCAACCTGTTACGTTTGCATTTGTCTTTTCACCTAACTAG